>NC_137463.1:174642332-174810436 GCF_964235325.1 Thermobia domestica | reverse complement strand
TGTGTAGAACGGACCTAAACCTTACGTTTTCGTAAAAAGAAAATTAAAAACGAATGATTAGGAGCGAAGTTATAAGGGGTTAAGCGAGCGCTGACTCATCATTTTTCCCCACCCCTCCCCCATCTCAGTCGTGGGTCTGACATGTCCACCATGACTTTTCTTATTCCCTACCTTATAAGGAACAAACCATTTAAACTTTTTAAACCATTTAATTAAAAATGCTGAAATTTCCTATCATGCAAATTTCAACAGGGGGCTATTGTTTGACATGTTTCACAAACACCATTGGATTAAGAGTTGACAACCCAACATACAGTTATATATATATATATATATTAAATGGCACTATCTCAGGGTTATTACATATTCCAAATATATAAGCATCCATAAACATAAAAGTTTGAAGTGAAGACCTCTACAACAGTAATCACACAGTGAGATAGACATATCAATACACATCGGAACCACGTGTACCATGACATGATCAAGACCATGACCTAATTTCTACAATTAGGAACGAAGTTACAAGATATTTTACTTTCTTCAAAAGCCCTTATTTCGAAGGAAAAAAATGCTTATTTAAGTCACATTCAATCAAATAGATGCTTTCTAATAAAGAAGGTTATAACACCCTTTACAGCAATTTGACGTCTCAACCCAATCCAAACATTATGAAAAATATGGGTAGAGATTGTTATGGCCCGCAATCAAAACTACCTCTTAACTCAGTATGATGTGCTTATTCCGTAAAAGTATGAAATCTCGATTTAGGGGCCGTTCGAAAATTTTGTGGGCCCTGATCCAAAAAATCCAATATATTTCATTCAATCAGATATTTTGTTGTACGTCTTATATCTGGGGAACTACATAAAGTGCAGCCAAACCAAAACTACCACTTAACTCAGTATTGTGTCCTTATTCCGTAAAAAATATGAAATCTCGATTTAGGGTCTATCCAAAATTTTATGACCCCTGATCCAAAAAATCCAATGTTTTTCATTCAATTACAAAATTTCTTGTACGCCTTATATTTGGAGAACTGCATGTACTGTAGTCAAAGCAAAACAACCACTTATCTCAGTTTGATGTGCTTATTCCGTAAAATATACGAAAACTCGATTTATCTAGAGGCCGTTCAAAAATTTTGTGGCTTCTGACCCAACATCTAATTATTAGCCAAGGTCACAATCTTTTGATCCATTTTTTGGATCATTCCTAATATTCTTGTTAGGTTGTATAAAGTCAGATTAAACATGTAGTTCTTCTTCGATTTCATGTCTTGTCTCTTCAGTAACAAAACAAGGATGTTTACAACATAGGCAAAAGGTTTTATTTAATATACAAGATTATGATAATAATTTTAATATATATATATATATATATATATATATATATATATATATATATATATATATATATATATATATATATATATATATATATATAGATAGATAGATAGATAGATAGATAGATAGATAGATAGATAGATAGATAGATATGAAAGATTAAATAAAATGCTGCGATTGATTATTATATAATAAATATGTCCCGTGTGGAATATATTGGCCTTTTCGCTGGACTGTTGTACTCCTACGTAGTCGTTCTTTTAAAAAAAAAAAGTGTTCCGGGGGCCCATTGCTGGTACTATTTTATTTATTATTATATTATAGACGTATTATTTTGGTCTCGTCCGGGGGGGCACTCTCAGAGCTCCGGTGGGCCAGTGCCTCCCAAAAAAAAAAACATGTCTGAAAGAAACACTGCTCCTACGTTGTTAGCTGGAACAGAGCAGGTACAAAAGCTGTGAAAGGAAATTTAAGCGTGAACACAAATAGTATGGTGCTTGTATCTACTGTTTTATAATCTAATTCTGCTATTTGATTACAAGCTTATGAATATATCGTTGGTTATTTATACAAAAGGTTAATTACTTTCTGATTAAATTAACGAGATATGAAACAAATCCATTACATGGACTACATTACAAAATTAACAATAAGAATAATGTTTAGATTCATACTACGCTAATTTAATTACATATACTATAATTCATCTAATCTGCGGTTTCTTTGGGAGATATGAGCTTAATAAATACTTTCCTTTTTCAACGTAACATACCTTACTGCTGTTGAGAGTAAGAGAATCGATGATGCTATAAAAATATGTACGGGGAAATTCATTTCCGTGTAACATGTGTATTTAGGATTCAATTTCATGTTAACTCCTACTAATAAATTTATGTACACTCATGTCCAAAATTATTGTCGCATGTCTATAAATATGTTGTTGCAGAAATATAATTTGATAACGAATTCGCCCGGTATTTCTTATAATGTTAGTATGTGTACAATCGGCAAAGACATGTTTGTGGCAATTTGGTGTCAAAAGAGCAGTAAATAAGAACAATAAAACGAAAATAAAACTTTATGTCCATTTAGCAACATTTTGTTTTACTCATTCTAATTTTCGTATTTATAATTCTTTTCCTATGAAATTTACCGCAAATATATATTTCCCGATTATACACGTAATATCAGTATTAAAAGTACCCTGCAAAATCATTATCATATTATATTCTTACAAGTAGACAGATACGCGACAATCATTTTGGACATGACTGTACATTGTTTCGAATTCCTTATCTTTATAAACAGGATACATCAAAATTTTGTCTTGATACTTTTCTTTAATTTCTGAAGTTCTCATTGATACGTTTTTAGAAAATAGTGTAGGTTAAATTCTTTCCTTCAATGACTGTATTAATCCACATGGTGAGTCACGGTTGTTACCTCGTACCGTGCAATGTGATTGAGAAATGTTCACGACATCACCGAATTTTGGGTCTGTAATAAAATTTTTTACGGTTTTTCTATACGTGGGTGGTGGCTACTCAACTTATCTACAAGGGCCAAACGGCTCAGTTGTCATAATATCGCCTACGGAATGGATGACTGCTGTGCCGGAAGATCGAAGTGGAGCATTTCAAGATTGCTAGATATACTACTTAAAATGATGTAGCCTAGAAAATTGTTTAAAACAGAAATATTACTTTTGCCTGCTTCTATAACATTACACCAATAGTTTTGGTAGTTGCAATTACAGCAATAATTTTGATAGATTTCGCAATAACATAATTTTAAGCAGTGTTGTAAACTTCACCAATGTTTGGCATATCTCCGGAACGAGTTGAGATGTTCGGAATACGTTATATCATGCTCATAGTATTCAACATTACAGTACTTCAGGGAATTAGGAATTAGATTTCTGGGCTTAGATTAGGATTAGAATTAGACCAAACTGGGTAAATCCACTGCAGAAATCCATAAGTCAGAGTTATAGACTGCCGAAAACATGAAAAAAAAAAAAATGAAATTTAAAGGTCCATTGTTCAAATACTATGGGACCTACCGTAGTTGAGTCAAGACTTCGCTTAGGAATTAGTATGTGCCCTATCCAAAAATACATGTTTCAGAATCCTGCGGTACTTCCGCAACAATTTTTATAGAGGTAGTTGGTGAGTACTTCAAATTATATGCCTCTAGCCAAACACTCTCTATAAAAATTGTTGGGTGAATACCACAGGATTCTGAAGCATGAATTTTTGGATAGCGCACATATTACTGCGTAAGTAAAGTCTTGACCCGATTAATGTAGGTCCTATAGTATTCGAGCTATGGACCTTTAAAATTCACTTTTCCGTGTTTTCGGCAGAATGCAACTCGGACATGTAAAATATCTGCACCCAGGTTCGTCTATACTCTTTGTCTTAACTCGGTGTCAGGAATCACCTCTCAAACGTCGTCGGTGTTGTTTTGAAACACCCTGTTTATATTAGACAGGACGTGTTGAAAGCATGGACAGTGAGTTTTCTCCGTTACGTACAAACCCAAGAAACCATACGAAGCAATAGCGACGCTTTTATTGATATTATTAATTAATAATGAGTCCTGTTTACCTGAGGATCATAGTGTCTGGAAGTTTTTCAATTCGAGGCAAGTGACTTCTCAGTAATGACGAGTTAGCTTACAGGTCTAGTCTGCGCCATATCTTCTTGCTATCTTACTCTACAGCAGGGAGGCATTCTCAGTTAGTAATCATTGAGTAAGGACCTGTTAAACAGTGCCTAAGAAATCCCATGAAATTATGTACGCATTTTGGAGAGCGATAACGCAATCTATGGATTTACGCTGATGACTATTTTGCTTAACATATGCTATTAAGTAGGCTGAATATATTGTTTTTGGACGAGAAAAAATAATTTACTGCGTCCCGACTATTCGAAAATTCAGTTAGACTATTGTCGAAAAAATGAAATCTTTAGGTTTTACATCTGACGGTTACGCCGGCTAGGCTAAAGGAGACTGTGATTATGGGAAATGAATGAAATGATGGAATAAGGAAAGTGAGAGGAAATGGGAGATACCCGAGAAAACCGACTCACACGGTGTTTGTCCACTACAAAGTTCACTTGGTGCGAGATGGAATCGAACCAAGGACCCCATGCGTCAGAGGTGAACGCTCTACCACCGAGCTACAACAGTCCCTCAGTTATTGTCGACTTCGGTGTGTGGGACATTTCAGCTAAGTCAAATTAGCGTCAACAACTTTCGTGAAAGAGAAACAAGAAAATTGTGTATGATTGAATAAAATATTTAGCATTATTCTTTATTACAGAGCGAAGAACAGGGAAGTAAACAAGTGCATTTTTAATAAGAGATTTCTGGATATCACGCATCATAGTAAGAACAGAAATAGTTTGAACCCGGAACCTCTCAATTATAATAGGGAGGAAATACTCTAGAGTGTGAAGATTGCAATTAATTTACCTGTATGTAAATTTTAATACTCATCACGTACACTACGTGACAAGTGGAGGAAGTAAAGGCGAAAATCAAACATTGTAGTCATATTGTATATGCATATTATTGGGTCAATGCTCCATGAGATAGATGTTTACAAACAAACTGGCTCCACCTGTTTATCTCTTTACCCGCAGCCTACAATTTCTCTCACACACGTAACTGAAACTATTTTACAATTATTGCTTATAAAAAGTGAAATTTTTATTCGGAAGAATAGATTTTGTGTACTTAGGACTCTACAACACTTGCACATGCGGGTAGTTGGCTCCTAGATTTCAGGATTAACTTTATTTTTAGCCACTCTGACGCACAAAAGTCTGTTGATATTTCAGTAATGGATATAGTAAATAAAGACAGATGACCCAATAATGTCATTTTCAATTGCATATGCAAGTTTCATTAGTGACGTAAGTATTGCACTTCACATTAATTAAATGTATTCGACACTAGGTGACTCATATTTAAATGTCAAATATGTTGATTATCTTTGTGCAAATGACGAGTATTCTATTGATACAAGCTATCCTAACTTGCTCACACTATTATATATAACAACTATGGTTCTCAAAGTATAACCTTCTGATTCTGTTCCCAATATTACAGGGTGTTTCAAAAAAGATTTTACAACTTTGAAAACTCATTTATTTATTTAGCTTACAGACATAGTTTTGGTATCATTTTGTAGCAAAATACATCAAGTTTTCTTTTTTAACTTTATTCCTAAAGAAGTTCAATGTGGCTTCCATTGGTGATGCGGGACGTGTCTCATCTGAAGTATCACTTGCTCTACGTCTTCAGACCTACGAGAGCGACCTAAACATTTGTTGTGTCTTACCGAAATTCCAGTTTCAATAAAAACACTTATACCATTGATAAATAATGGGCCTACTGGGAGGATCTTTACCATATTTTGTACGAAAATAACATTGCAAAGTTGTCGCAGACTTGGATTCTTCAAACCAAAACACACAGCTAGCACACTCGGAACCAATAAAGGCAGCCATCTTTGCTGCAACTGCCGCTAGCGCTTAAGGTGGCTTGTTTCTGAACTAGTGTGCTACGTGAGACAGAACTTGATGTATTTTGCTACAAAATGGCATCAAAACCATGTCTAAGATAAATGAATAAATCAATACGAGTTTTCAAAGTTGGTAAAGTTCTTTTTGATACATCCTTTGCTAGCAAGAATAATCATCATAGGTATTTTCTAGTGGCGGCGAAATAATCTCTTCCCCGTCCCCCACAGAACTAAAAAACAAGTCAAGCCCGATGTAAATCAAATTTCGTAACTTGAAGGAGACTACAACTTCGATTTCCATACCGACGGGTCTGTGGCAGTTTTCGCCGCCACTGATATTCTCCTATTACTAGACTTACTTGCAATAAACCGAAAAGATTTTTAATTAATTTGTTTATTTTTATTTTACATCCTTACTCAACACCGGGGTTATGAAGAACAATACCTACTTAACATTGGCTCAAAATCCCTTCAATAATTGGCCAGTGCACAGGCCATCATACAAGATTAATCCTCAGAATACAGGCCTTTTTCTTCCATGCTATCTTACTTCCACGAAAGCTGGATAAGAGGACATACCACGGGGAGAGTAACAATAGAAATCCGGTCTCCAAATCATCTCCTACTCCACCTTTACCAATGAAATTCGTCTGTTTTCTTTAATACTGTCAGCAAATAGAGACTATTTATGGCTAATAGAATGTGAAAGAAAAGTATTTAAAAAAAATCTAAACCACGCTAAAGTAGAGCAACTGAAATTAATCATCCACTTTGTTCTCTCATTTGCTCAACTTTATGCACACAGTTGCAAATTTATTACTCTACTATTGCATAACTGTGTGTCAGCTTGCTCTTATTTTTTCTTAGTTATAAAGAAACATATATGCTCATGTAAATGTAAAAAAATAAATAAAAATAAAACATTTATACCCATATAAAGCCAAACAAATGAACTTACATAAACAGTTGTGTTTCTTTATAAATTGTTTATTCATACATTTTATACAAGTTGTGATACAAACTTCACACAATGTTCAGACCCATGTTTCAAGGTAATATACTGGAAAATATCTAATAATACTGTATACGTATCTATGTGTGTAATATGTATGTAAAATGTGTGGTGCATTATTAATGATATATGAAAGAATACTTTTGTCTGCCTTTTAGTACGTAAAAAGACCCTTTAAAATTTATGTTTCTTTTGAATAACTTGCTGGTTACACTGCTGATCATGCGGTTGCATGTTACGTCCACAAGATATTTTTCGTTTTGTCAACATCTCGAGCAATACTGGAATTTGTATCCGAGTCAAAACAGAATTGAGGAAGAAATTCGGGGTCACGTGTATAAAAAATGACTACTTTAGCTATAGGCCTATACTGTATCTACAAAAGGGGAATGGGACAAGACTCGATCCACGGTCTGTCGATTTGCGTAAGCCAGCCTAAAGCTTTAATAACATAAAACCGGTTGAGATATGAGTATTCTTTGTTATGCAAAGTAGAGTGTGACTAGTGTTGTAAAAAAAACGTTTTTTTTTCTGTGAAGTTTTTTTTTCAATAAAAAACATCGTTCTTTTTCATGTTTTTTTCAAATGTCTGTTTTTTTTTCTGGCGACTATTATTTATTGATTTACGTTGCAGATTATTGAAATAATCAACAGAACTTGAGTCGAAGCCCTCGTAACTTACAAATCTTTTGTTTTTTTGTACCTATATACTAGCAAAATTGTGTGATTATTCCTTTCGGCCCCAGGTCATTTTTGGCGTTTTCCTACATTTCCAGTTAGTGACTTATTGCTCAAAAACCATTCATTCGATTGATATGGTTAAGGCCTTGTTTTTTAGAAAATGGACGTGGCTAGTTTTTGGTGTAAGTTGCATAGCAGTGTTGCCAATGGATGGGAAATTATTGAGGGAAATGTAGGGGTGAAAATTTACAAAAAAATCCCTAACCGAATTTCAAAATTTTTTGTATCTAATACCACTGCTGCTATATAAGTTCAAGTCACCTAAAAAACATCTTTGGTGTGTTGGCAAGGTACAGTGAAATCCTGAAGTCGCTGGCTTCCATTCAAAGAGGGGAAGAAAAAATTCTGTCTCACACATGAAATTTTGAAACTTTTTACGCCTCACAAGTAAAAATCAAATATGCCGGAGCTACAGCTTCTCTAATTATCCTATTGAAACTTTTTATAGTGCGTTGTGTAGGGCAAAGAGGAAGCTTTCAGGTAGTGGTACGTTTGTTTCAATGTAGCCAGTAAGAGGGTAAATATAGAAGGGGAAAGGGAAATTTTCCGAATTTTTCACATAAAAGCGGGAATTAATTGTTTTGGCTGGAAACACTGCCATCAGACAGACGAAAACTATCTGATAATAAACCTTAGTACTCCAAGAATATATCCTACAAGTATCATGGCGATATATAACAAAGTAAGCATAAAATTGAAAAAAAATCTCATTCTACCTCAGAAATTCACCATTTTCTTACCATTTCCAGAACATGGTTTATTATAAATCTCAACTGTACTTTCCCTAATTATACTAGTGAAACTTTTTATGGTGCGTTGTGTAGGCTAAGGATGAGGCTGTTAGACACTGGTACGTTTGTTCGAATGTAGCCAACAAGAAGGAAATAATTGAAATAAAAAAGGGATTTTTTTTCCAACATTTGCCCCTAAAATCTGGAATTAAAATTTTCTGTAGCTGGCAATACTACTATCAGATACACACAAATTATCTTAAAATAAGCTTTGGTACCCCTCTAATATATCCTACAAGTATTGTGACGATATTTAAGGAACAAAACTTCTAATTACCAAAAATATATTACGATAAACAGAAAAGTAGGGAAAAACTAGAAAAATCTAGGGTTAGAATCTAAATACGAATTTTTCGTGCGTTCCCTAATTACCCCATTGTAACGATCTGTACTTGCGTTTGTTAAGTAAGGACAAATGTCCGATTGGCGTAAGTTGACTTGCACTCGTACGTATAGGTACGGATCTAATAAAGTAAGCATGTCAATAAAAATATCTCATTCTACCTTTAAAAAAATCACAGTTATCTTCCCAATTAGAGAACAAGGTCTACAGTAAACCTCAACTGTACTTCCCCTAATTATCCTATTGAAACTTTCTATAGTGCGTTGTGTAGAGCAAAGACGAGAATTCCAGATACTGGTACGTTTGGTCCGATATAGCCAACAAGAGGGAAATAATAGACAAAACAGATAATTTTTTCAAAATTTCCCCCTAAAATCTGGAATTAAAATTTTCTTTAGCTGGTAACACTGCTACCAGACAGAAGCAAACTATCTTAAATTAAACATTGGTACACCACTAATATATCCTACAATTATTATGACGATATTTAAGGAACAAAACTTCTAATTACCAAAAATATATTACGATAAACAGAAAAGTAGGGAAAAACTAGAAAAATCTAGGGTTAGAACCTAAATACGAATTTTTCGTGCGTTCCCTAATTACCCCATTGTAACGATCTGTACTTGCGTTTGTTAAGTAAGGACAAATGTCCGATTGGCGTAAGTTGACTTGCACTCGTACGTATAGGTACGGATCTAATAAAGTAAGCATGTCAATAAAAATATCTCATTCTACCTTTAAAAAAATCACAGTTATCTTCCCAATTAGAGAACAAGGTCTACAGTAAACCTCAACTGTACTTCCCCTAATTATCCTATTGAAACTTTCTATAGTGCGTTGTGTAGAGCAAAGACGAGAATTCCAGATACTGGTACGTTTGGTCCGATATAGCCAACAAGAGGGAAATAATAGACAAAACAGATAATTTTTTCAAAATTTCCCCCTAAAATCTGGAATTAAAATTTTCTTTAGCTGGTAACACTGCTACCAGACAGAAGCAAACTATCTTAAATTAAACATTGGTACACCACTAATATATCCTACAATTATTATGACGATATTTAAGGAACAAAACTTCTAATTACCAAAAATATATTACGATAAACAGAAAAGTAGGGAAAAACTAGAAAAATCTAGGGTTAGAACCTAAATACGAATTTTTCGTGCGTTCCCTAATTACCCCATTGTAACGATCTGTACTTGAGTTTGTTAAGTAAGGACAAATGTCCGATTGGCGTAAGTTGACTTGCACTCGTACGTATAGGTACGGATTTATAAACAAAAATTTCTGATTTTTTGCCTAAATTTAGGAAAATTTTAATTTCCCTAATTGACAACACTGCGTACAGGCCCGTCCAATTGATGTCAACAGTTAGGTATCCATCCGAAGTATCTACCTGGCAAGTCTTAAGGATGTCTTTCTACAACGAAGAAAGCTACAGTGAAAAAAGAAGTAAAGGAAATTCGAAATTAGAAAATTCTCGAATTTTTGACTGGGGTGAAATTTGAGAAGGAAATTCGACACCAGAAGAAAAAAATTAATATGACGAACTATAATCCAACCATATTTTGCAAGAATAATATCCCGATATCTTAATTAGTGTCCACACAGGAGCGATTAAACAAATGACACACCCGTGTGTGACACTTTGGGCACCTGGCCCACCGAGTATACATTTGATTACATTTTTTGACTACTAACTCGTGTTGTTGTAGTTATACTCTCGACTAATAATAATATCGTTGTTGTAAACAATAACTTTATAAGGAAAATTTTCTCTCCTTTTTACATCTTAGTTCCAACAGTGTTGGTGAGAAATGCAGGGTGTTTCAAAATGAATTTTGGGGTTATAAGTCTTCGTAGTACTTATTACATTTTAGTACAATTATAAGCAATGCATCAAGTAAAAGAGCACCTCAGTCTTTGCTACAAGTGTTCAATGTGAGATTCATTCGTCACACGGCACACATCTAGTCGATAGGCGAGAAAGGCCCATAAACTTTCCGCCATATAGCACAAAACACATTAAATTTAGGGGAGTCTCTTTTCAAGTGTACAATCTCCTGAGGATTTGCTGACCGCCAGATACAAACATTATGAGTGTTCACATTAGCTCTTAGGTGAAATGTCGATTTATCACTGAAGACGACACGATCCAGAAAATCTTTATTGTTATGCAGCAATATTTCACTTGCGAAATTGGCACGTAAACCGTAGTCTGTAGGCTTTAGACCTGTAGCAACTGCAAACGATAAGGACGTAGTTGCAAGCGTCTCCTTAATATTCTTCACACAGACCGTTGCACTGTACAGATTCAGTCTTTATTAAAACACAAAAAACTTTCTGCTCTCTAGTCTCCATCTTTGCTGCTTGCTCTTTCTAACGGGAGACAGAAGAAACAATGCATGTACACTTATGTCCAAAATTGTTGTCGCATGTCTTTAGAAATTACATAAATAGAAATAACTCTCTTTCTTGTGATAGAAAATGTCATATTTCTTCTTGGAAATAAGCAGAAAAACAAAACACATATTTCCAAAAAAATATTTCAATAAAAAATTAAGAAATAAGCAAGTTATAATTAAAAAAAGAAATCTCCGAAACTTTCATCGAAAAATTCTAAGTTCCATTTTTGTAAACGTGGCAAACGCGCAGCGAAATTTACAAAGCGGGAGGGAATTTTATGCTTTGTTAGAAATACGACGTAAATCTGTCATAAGGTTAGTTACTATACATGTGGCACAGCTCTAACAATCATTGCTATTAAGCATTTTACATTTAAACAAAGGACTAAATAGAAATAAGCTACAAAATGTGCGAAGCGATCAGGCATTTTTTGTTAGTGGTTCGTTTCATGCGTCTGCCAAGGTGCAGACCTTACAGTGCCTTCGTAGAGTAGTCGGTTAAAGCTTCTTCTTTACATACTTTATTTTTCCACGATCATCACTTCGAATCCCATACCCTATAGTAACTTTTTTTTTTTTAAATAGAAAAGCTTGATTCTGTGAATTCCTTAAGGAACAATGTTTTGTTCTAATAATGCTCGTTAGTATTATTCTCTTCATTCTAGTTTATTTGAATATTTCCAAATAATTTAGAATTATGTCTTTAAAAACATTAAAACTGTCAAGAATTTTATAAAAAGCGGAAGCTTCATTTATAATCATTTTCATAACCAAAATGAGAAACTTACAAATAGTGGAATTTTAATTAACATATGACTAAACTTTCATAAAACAGTAATTAAATAAAACATTTATTCCGCATAGTTTCTGCATGTAATATGCAGGTAATAGACAGAAATAATGAACGTAAACTATTAGATGTCGATTAAAAATTAGTAGGGATAGTTCTAAAGCCAAGTAGAAAATTATCTCTGTTTCATGAAAATAATGAATATTTTACAAAAATAATGGTATTTTTGCTATATCGGAAATGTGTTTAGTAAATAAATAAATAAATAAAATACAATTATATAATTCAATCACTCTTACTCGATAGCTTGAAGAGAAACTGTGTCGGCCGCGATCCTTCGGTTTTCTTCGTAGCACACGAAGGGACACCAAGTTGATCCGAACCAAGGGAAAGGGTGTAGAAAGAAATAGTGGCACGCTACAGAACGGCATGATATGTGTGAGTGGTCACGGCAGTGACACGGACGGATCATGGCAGGGGAAGGACATGGGCATGATACACTATGTGTGAATTGATCTTTAACTGAAAACTTGCACATTCAGTGCACGAGGGAGTCAACTTCACTTTTGATATTTTAGACATGTTTTATCTTTAAGATCTCTACTTGAATCTCCTTTCAGAGCGCATAAGGTTCAAAGATTCATGTTCAGAAATTGTTAAAAATGCAAAGTATATCTGTCATAATGTTAGTTACTATACATATGGAAGATCTCTAATAATGATATTAAGCATTTTACACGTAAACAAAGGAATAAACAGAAATAAGCTACAAAATATGCGAAACGATCATGCATTTTGTGTGTTAGTAGCTTTCTTATACGCGTCTGCAAAGTAGTCCGCTCTTAACTTACCTTTATAGAGTAGTTATTTAGCGCTTGCTCTTTATACTTTATTTTTCCATAACCATCAGTACAAATCACATACCCTACAGTCTTTTTTTCTTTTTTTTTTTAAGAAACACTTGTTCTCTCTATTCGTTGTAATGTTTTCCAACAAGTAGTAGGGTGATTTGTTAAAGCATGATTTAGTGTCCCCCATTTTTTTCGATGATCATTAGTTCCAGCTCCGTACCTACAGTATTTTTAAAATTTTGTTCGCGAGATTTCGTTATACAGCTCTCTGCTATTAATAAAAGGCATTTGATATTATTCTTTTTATGTTAGTAATTTAAATATGGGCAAATTCAAATTTTTGCCTTTAAACGTGTTAAAATTATCAACAGTTTTACAAAAAGTAGCAGCTTCATTGTCATAACGCGAAAATGAAACTTTAATAAAACTTAATCAACATATCATTAATTTTAATAAAACAATACTTTCGTTTTTTTTTTATCACGAAGGGGCTAAACCATGGCTATACAAATGATGGCCAAGAATTTCGCATGTGGGTCATACTCCTTCATTGGGACAAGTGTCATCTTACTTTTCAAAAGGAGTTTATAAACAAAATTTAATCTGCCTGTTTTAAGAGTTTTGGAAAATACTATATTTTTATCACAAATTTGAAGCCGATTTCTCCCTTAGGATACCGATTCTAATGAAAGCAATATGATAAAAAAAGAAAACTGATTCAACTATCTTCGAAGTCATTATCCGTGATGAAAGTGATGAGTACAAACTATTTCTCCCGGGGGAGAATTTCAATACACAGGGTTAAAGTAGCACTGCAAAAGTACTGGTTTCTTCGGAAGTTTGGACGGGAGTGGTAAGAATTTTATTGGTCCCAGGAGAAAATGTGCCCCTGTGCTACCCCCTAAAATCATCAGTATGTGGTAATGAGGCAATCAACATCAACTTAATTTTTACAAATTGCCCTTTCTCCTTTTAGAAGCCAAGCTATCCTAAACGCTGGAACAAGTTTTCACTTACTTCATTGACGAATTTATATAAGTAGATTTAAGTCCCTAATGACGGACTTGCACGATACACTATTTTATCATGCATTTTGAATCTCCTTCCGCTTTAGGATATATATTTTGGCGACAGTGAGGTGGTGAAATCACGACTCTAGCCAAATGATTTGGCGTGGGAGACCTGGGTTCGATTCCCGGAGGGAGATCATGTGGTTCGGATTCCACATTAATCAGTAGGTCGCGTCTCATATAGCCTCGCTGTTGAAAGGGACTTTAAACTCAAAATCAACTCAACTCTAGCCAAGTGATTCTGATTTTCAAAAATTCGTTTTACATAGTTCAGCGTGTACCTGTGATCAGGAGACAGAAAACTTCAATTCATATTTATATGTTGAGAAAGTATTATATAAATTACCTTTATACCTTTTCCTGTAGATGCTGAATATTCGAAAACTCGATTACACCGAACCATTTATTTTAGTGAGGAGTTTATATATCAAACTTCATCTATATAACATGAGGGACTTTGGAGATACTTTATTTATAGGTTAAATTTTAAAATTCCGTTTCCCTCCTAGGATGCAAATTTTAACAAAGCATTGACAAGACGACACTGCTAATTATGTTCAGAAAACCATTTAAATAAACTAAAAAATGAAGCAACCACCCCTTTTCGTATAATTTGTTTATATGTGTTATCGAGATGTATTTAATAAACTAGCAATCGTGGAGCACTCAATTAGTGTGCACTCACTAAATGTTCACGTTTGGTGATGATCAGCAGTTCAAATCCGGCATACTAGTTTTTTTTATTTATTTATTATTATGTTCACATTTTGTTAGTGATATTTTGTTAAACAACTCTCTTTTAATCCAGCGTGGGAGGCCCGGGTTCGATTCCCTTTGGGAGCTCATGTGGTTCGGATTTCACGTTAATCAGTAGGTTCACGTCTTATATGGTCTCGCTGCTGAACGGGACGTTAAACTCAACTCAACAATCTCTTTTAATCCAAAAAAATATTTCTCAATATTACTAATTTAATGCTATTCAATTTGAATATGTGCACAAAGTATAATTCAAACTTTTATTTTTATCAAATATTACAATTAGCAAGATTTCAATAAGAAGAAAGAACTTGATTGTCACAACCTGAAAATGAAACTTTAATAAAAGTTTAGTCAACATACCCGCAACTTTAATAAAACATTACTTTCCTATTTATTGTGGTACTATATTTGTTGTATAATTTTGCAATACAAATTAATTTAAATATTCTAGAAAAAGTAACTACATTTGTTAATTCCTTTTGTACACAATGCTGTGATAAATCGTTACATTACTACATAAACAAGTATGAAAGTATCAAAATTATTTTATCGAAAGTTTCTTCTAATTCAATGCAGAATATTTTAAAATCATCATTCAATGTTTTGTTGCATAAAAATGACCATAATAGGATTGCTTTTTTTGTTTACTCTACATATGCACTGCAAGTTATACGTAAATGTAGTTGAAATAATTAATATAATATAAAAAATATATATCAATTGGCGATTTAAAAAAGTGTTGATCAATATGAAGATCTACAAGTATCATTTTATGCGAAGTTGTCTAATAGATATGTGAAATTAAAATTAAATATTTTTAAAGACAGCACTCCAAGTGAATTTGTTTGATTGTAAATGTAATATTTAAAAAAAAAAAAAAAAAAACGCTCAATACTCTTTGATGGCTGATCTTTCGGTTTGATGGCTGATCTTGAGTTTGTCGTCTCTTTGAGCACTGAGGCTATGTGAGACGTAGATCTACAGCTTAATATGGGTTCCGAAACACATGCGCTCTCACCGGAAATCCGAACTGGATCTTTTGCGTCGAAAAGGCGTACGTGAACCTTATAATCACGAAGGAACAGTTTTCACTTCAAGGAGAAATTCCAATCGGAGGCGACTTGAAAGAGTTTATTTCGGAAGAAAGATTAAATATTTGCATGAACTTCAGAATGGTTAACTTTTTCAGGTCTGAAAAGAAAAACTTATTTAGTTGCGTTTGAACTTTTGGAAATGTCATTTTGAAGGTAGATAGAGTCTTGAGTGTGTGTGTTTCATAATGTATTTTACAGTGAGTGAGTGATTTTGAGTTTTACGTCCCGTTCAGCAGCGAGGCTATATGAGACGTGGACCTACTGATTAACGTGGAATCCGAACCACATGAGCTCCCGCCGGGAATCGAACCCGGGTCTCCCACGCCAAATGTATTTTACAGTGACCTTATTGTTTCTCATAGTCATTCTCTGAAATGAAGTTTTTAAAGTGGCAATTTTAGTCGAAATCTTTTATTTTAAGGTATATGTAAGAAATTAAGTTAGAAATCCCCCTTCAGTAGTGTTTGAAGGATTGATCTTAAACGCTTCATACTTAACACGTTATCTTTCACCCAGTGCTTCTTCCGGACAAGCTCTGACAGTGCCTCCCCCCCCCCGTAATACTGACAAGGAGAAGGCAGAGTTTGGTAAGTGAACTTCGGAGCCATTTTTTTGTGGTGGTAGTGCACATTTAAAGAGTTAATATTACAAACTGGGAGAGTGCAATGGCCAAAAATAACGGAGAAAAACCGTCTTAAAGTTTTCTACTCGCCGCATATATCGTACGACGTACGGATTTACCAATTGATGGTGTGGCAGAGTGAGTAAAATCTGCAATTCCTGTCTAAAGTGTCTCGGGTTCGATTCCTGTTCGAGTCAAATCTCTTTTTTTCTTCAACCAATAAAGTAGACATTTGTAACTATAAGTAAAATATTAATTCATCGTAAGTTTATAATGAATAAAACAATAGAAATTTTCAAATCACTTGTAAAACCTTTCAACGTTCCATGTTAACTGGCAAACCAAATTTAATCTATTCCGTAAATATACTGATATCACGAGTTATATTATGGTTACGACCAGTGGCGTATTTGCGATTTTATTTCGGGGGGGCTTAGCCAACTTTAGTCCCAGAAATGTGAAAATTCTCGAAGATATTTCATTTACTTTAATATAGTAAATAATATTTCGGGGGGGCTTAAGCTGGGGAAATCCCCTTTGCTAATACTGGATGTTGCTATAACCAAAGGAGATTTCCTCCTCATTCCCCTTGTAATTCGCACACTGTCTACAGATGTAAACAGGAAGCGTCAAGAACATTTTTTACACAAGGACTGCGGTAACAATAATATTTACGGAATAGATTAAATTTTGTTTCTACCGTAGTTAAAATTGAACATTGAAAGATTATACAAGTGATTTGAAAATTTCTATTGTTTTATTCATTATAAACATATAATGAATTAATATTTTACTTATAGTTACAAATGGCTACTTTATTGGTTGAAGCAAAAAAAAAAATATATATGACTCGAACAGGAATTGAATACGGAACCCTTTACACGAGTCAAAGATTTTCCTCACTTTGCCACGCCGACACTTGGTAAACGTGTGTGTCGTACAATTTATGCAGCGAGTAAAAAAATTTAAGACGGTTTTTCTCCGTTATTTTTGGCCATTGCGCTCTCCCAGTTTGCAATATTAATTTTTTAAATGTGCACTAACAACTCGCAAAAAGTGGCCCCGAAGTTCACTTACCAAAGTCTGCCTTCTCCTTGTGAGTGTGCCCTCCCCGGAACATAAATTCTGAAAGAAACAGTGCTTTCACCGAATACTGATTTTTGTTTCTAATCTTGTAGACATATCTGCTGAGGTGGTAGTCATAATTTACGTTTTAGCGAAATATTTCTGAATAGAATTTCGTTCAGACAAAGGATGACTTCAAATCTATACTTCGTACACATTATGGATTACAGGGGATACCTAGTACTTTGCCGTACTATGTAAGGTATGCCGAACAATTGTTCGTAAGGAGAGTGCACAAGAAAGTAAAAAAGCAGTGTCATCTTTAGATTTTTATTCAATACTTTCAATTGAAAAATAATTCGTTGAGCATTGAGACAATTTTAAACAAAGTACTTTGATGGATTCCTAATTGTAATTCTTAATTCAGAAATCTGAGGACGTCTATATTCTAAGTGACGAAAATACGAGCGTTTCTTGTCTAACGAGTTAATTGGCTTCCTAGCGTAATTCTTTATTTCTTTTCTGTACACGAAAATACATAGATTAATACTTATGATATTAATCAAAGAAACTTCTTTCTGACGTAACAAGCAATTATTATAACCACACTTATTTCTAATTTAATATGATGTATAACTTTTGTTATAGATGTTATATCAGCTTGAGAGTTTATACTGTAAAAGTTATAGGAAGAGAGTCCTTAGCTATCTGATGATTAGGCTGCTCTAGAGTGTATTAACTGCTAAGGGGTGTGGGATTAAGCATTGTTCTATTTTTAAATTATTATTTATTATTTAACACTATTTTGAAGAGGGAACATAATTAAATTAACTCTCGCAGAAAATAATAAATATTTTACAAAAACAATTGTTTCAAAAACTTTATCACATGAATGGTAACTAATGAATGTAGGTGTGCAGCTAGCACTGGCGCTTCAAAATCAGGAGTCTCCGTGTTTCATTTAAATATATGCCTTCTTGGCTAGAGATTCTCCATCCCATTACGCGGAGGCAGGGATACATATTTTTAATATATAGGCCATGGCTGAATTAATAAATATTCTGTTCATTTTTTGTTAATGTTTCAGCGCACCTGGATCTTTTGGGCTATCAACTTTATCTAAAATATTTTAAATAAATAAAACACATAACGCAATCACCATAATTTGATCCCACATTGAATACAAGAGTGAAGTCAAAACATACACTTACAAAACATTATACAGCTCAATGAAGACAGTAAATATAAATTATTTATTCTAAATGAACGTTTAAAATAAATGTGAATACCATATTGTATGTATACTGATAATCAAATAATTTCCCTAATTTCAGAGATTCAGTTATTCAGATAAGATTGAATACTAGCATGTGCAATCCTTCTAGTTAGTGGTTTTATACAGGGTGTTTCAAAACATCACCGACAAAATATTTGGGGTGTGATTAATGACACCAAGATAGGACAAAAAGTATAGACCAGTCTGGGTGCACAAATGCTCCCTTTCGGAGTTATAGTATGCCAAAAATATGAAAAATGAACTACAAAGGTCCATAGGTCCAAACCTATGGCACCTACCGTGGTCGGGTCAAGACTTCACTTAGGAACTATATGTGCTCTCTCCAAATATCCAACTTTCACAATCCTGCGGTACTTCCGCAACAATTTTTATAGAGGTAGTTGGTGAGTACTTCAAATTATATGCCTTTAGCCAAACTCCCTCTATAGAAATTCTTGCGTGAATACCTTAAGATTCTGAAACATGCATTTTTGGATAACGCACATATTAGTTTCTAAGTGAAGTCTTGACCCGACTACGGTAGGTCCCATAGTTTTGGACCTATGGACCTTTAAAATTCATTTTTTTTTTCATGTTTAAGACAGCCTATAACTCCAAAAGGAAACATTTCTGAATCCAGGTTGATCCATATTTTTTGTCTTGTCTTGGTTCAGGAATCACCTCCCAAACGTTATCGGTGTTGTTTTGAAACATTCTGTATATTTGATACCAAATAATAGGTATGGTTTAGAAGTATAAAAAAGATAATAATAAAAATTCAGTAAGGTTTATCAAATTTGCTTTGGAAACACGCGAAAATCTAGTTAAGAATTTCAAAAGTACTTTAAGAAATTTATCCCAATTTAGAGATACGAATCCACTTTATTTTAATGGCGTAGAGGACTCGGATTCGACTCTCGATGGGAGCTCATGTGGTTCGGATTCCACGTGAGTTAGTAGGTCCTCATCTAATATAGCCTCGCTGCTGAACGGGACCTTAAACTCAAAGTCAACTCAACCCAACTTCATTTCAAGTTTGGTTATGAATACGAATTTGCTTTAAATCACTTGCAAAGAAAATACAATTTTCGACTATTGCATTTTCCTTTTTCATCAGTCAATAATGAAGTCTTATGTTTTCAATGCAAGAGACGTCTTCTTAATAATGCCAAACAATGGTAGTAATTAGGTATATGTCTTGTATATAATTTTTAATTACGAAGGAATGTTACGTATGAAATTTTGGCGGCTTGGCAGCAATTGTGCAAAGAATTGGTAGGCATAACCGTTAGTGAGGAGCTAGAGTAGAGGTAGCATTTCGGCTTTACGTATTGAGGGTTGCGAGATCGAATCCCACTCAAAGAAAAATTTATTTTTTTAAAATATATTTCGATGATTGCATCACAATTTTTTCTGCATGCTTAATTACATATTCACATAACATTTTATGGATGAAATGTAGCCCTTAAAAGGGCTGTTTGAAACTAAACACGTTCTTAATATGATGTCCAGTGACCACCTGCTTCAACAACCGCTAACATTCGACGAGGCATTCTTTCTAGCATTCGACGGACATAGCCCGTGCCATTCGTAGCAAGATCTTCCCAAGCATTAACGACCGAATCCCAGAGCTCATTGGAAGTTCTAGGAACTTCATTAGCTCATTTCTCCCTCAAACACCTCTTTACCTCTGCCCAGACATTTTCTATTGGGTTAAAATCTGCTCCGCGTGGAGGCCAATTAATTACCTCTACATCATTTTGCTCTGCCAGCCACCCTTGGACAACTCGTGACATATGGACAGGTGACCGATCATGTTGAAAGTGGATTGCTCCCTCAGGATAATGTTCGCGAACAGATGGCAGCATAATATTCTCCAAGATGAACTTATACTGCGCACCTGTAAGACGCCCATCAATCCTGTGAAGATATCCAAATCAATCTGCAGAGATCCAGCCCCAGACAGCCACTGATATGCGTCCGCTGAAACGCTTGTGCCATATGTATCGAGGATCGAACCTGGAACCTCTCTCACGAAAGACAGACTGGTCCATCATTTGCAGAAGAAAATATACATTCATCGCTGAAAATGACACTTGTCCAGTTCCGATGCATATTTTCCTCTGCAAATTGACGTCGTCGTCTGATGTGTTCCGCAGAAAGAAATTCCTTAATGGCTGCACGCCGAGCGAAGAGATTAGCTTCCCTGAGTCGCCTAATAGCTGTTTGACGTGATCCAGGAAAGTCAGCGGCTTGTCGCAGTTGACGCGAATTTGAATGGTGAGTTTCCTTGGCTTGTTCAACCAGACGACGGTCTTGCTCGTTTGTGCTAACTCGCCGTCTCCCATTACTACTACGACGAATTGTTTCCCCGGTAACACGATATCTGTGTGCCCACCGCTGACCTGTTCTAGGGTGAATGCCTACATGTTCCGCGGCTTGCTTAGCGCTGTAACCTTCGTCAAGAAGCGTTATGAAACGAATTCTTGCTTCCTCCATGACGCCTACCACTCAAATGTAAGTGAATGTCTATCTAAAAGAAATCCCATGTATTACGTGGCATTTACTAGACACGAACTCCCTTTTATCGAATTTTGATTGGTTGTCATATCAGATATTTGGTAGTGTGAATTGAGTCCTTACTTAATAGCTCTACAGTATCACACGAAACACAGCCAGAGGCGTTTTCTTTCAGCTTACCTTTGAATGTGCATAATGTAACTTGTATTCTCTAGGCGTTTCAATAACCAAACACACTTAACTTCAGAACTAGTAACAGTATATATGTATATCCCTCAGTTTCATTCAATGACATCTAGAATACTTCTTACAGCACCGAGGTTATATAAGACATAGACTTACAGACTAGCGTTTAATTTGAACAAATGCACATTCACCGATAATCGAATCAGGCCCGTATCCAGGGGGTCTAGGGGGAACCGCCCCCTAAATTTTAGCTGCCCTTTTAAAGTTTCACGGTAGGCTTGCAAATGAACTATAATATAGTGATGAACTATAATATGTTGGATTGGGCCTCCCTTAACTTCAGCCGGACCCCCTTTACAGTTTTGGGCTGGCTACCGGCCTGAATCGAATCCAAAGAGCCCCCATTCCTTTCACAAGGATACCCCTTAGCCGCAAGTGAACGCAACATTCCTTTAAATTATATATACCTGAACCACTTTAAATCATATATAGACCCTATTTGATTCATTTTTAATTTTCTTCGTAACAATAAATCCTATTTAATGTATGTATACAATTTACCGGTAAAATAAGTACAACTGAAATAGGAAATAGCGATGGCCAATTCCAGAATTTTTACTTCCCGGAATCCGGAAAGTAAAATCGGAAACATTCTAGATTTCGGAAAATTCCGATTTTGGAAAAAATCGGAATTCGGAAAAATTCAGGATTTCATTAAAATTCCGATGTCGGAAAAATTTCGTATTTTTTCCGAAGTCCGGAATATTTCTAAATTCCGGAATTGTTCAGACATCGAAATTTTTCCGAAATCCGGAAAGTAAACTTACCGATTCCGGAAAATAAATTTTCTGGATTCCGGATCGCGAAAAATTTTGGCCATCGCTAGGAAATAGTAGGCTGTAATCTATTTATCAAGGGTGCATTTCGTGCTTGCGTTTTAACCTGCATCTGATTGCATCAGAGAAAAATGTAAAATTTCTACATTTATTTCTTTAATAGCAAAGATGTCCGTTCATTGTACGGGAAAGTAGTTTTATTTGAAAAATATTTTGAAGGTTTTTTGGACCTTCTTCCTCCTCTCAGAATGCATATTTGAATTGAAGTGAACTGATGAAAACTAAGCTCGACTCAAGTGCTTACTATGTGCACAAATTCATTTCAAATGGTTGAGTCGTTTTTCGTGCTGAAACATAAAATATCGATGCAATTTTATACTGTTTATTGAGAAAACATAGAGGAATAATTGCGCTTCCTCCTAAAAGCGAAATTTTCGGAAACTTTGGCTCTTGTGTCCATCGAGTTTTAACAAGGAGTTTATATACCAGATTCCATATTCCAATCATTTGGGGTTCGTATATATATATTGCATAATTTTTAAACCGACTATCCCCCTAGAGCATTTTAATGAAATTGACATGACAAAAGCAATGTCGAGTTAACTGTTCATAACTTCAATTTAAACACTTAAGAAATTTTCCTATCATGATGAGACTGTATTGTATTCGAATGCGAAAAAAGTCATGGTAGAAATTGCTCCTTCCCTACGTGAAAACGGAATTGTTCAAAATACTAGAACGAGTGCCTATATATTAGATCTCGTAAGATACTTTATTTTTATGTATACTTTGGATCATGTTGCCCTCCTTAGTATATGTGTCCGTCCTTATTAAAGTAAAATAAATAAATAAATGAATAAAGCATTGAGGTGGAATACAGTGCTAACTATGCGTAGCTATTATGATGTTACCTTCATTAAAATATGTTTGCTAAAAGATTAGAGATGTTCAAAATGTATGCCAAAAATATATCTTGGAAATCACTCAAGTTTAACAGATGAAACTCAGTATATAAGTTCCTTATTAAATCTAAGCTAGTATGAGTCCCAGCGCTTTCGAACATTTCGATTTATGGGTATGAGGATATCAATTTCCATATTATTCTAGTTTCCCATAGTTTGTTCATAAAATAACCAAAATGTGAAAATGGTTACATCGTTTAAAATGAATTTGTGACTTGCGTCTACCTGAGTTTTTATCATCTCACTTTAATTCATAGAGGCATCCTAAAAGGGAAAGAGTCCCCAAATATACCTTTCAAATAGGTTTCATACATCTAATCTTCCCGTGACAAGAACCGGCATTTCAACTAGAATATTGCGTAAATGAAATCAACCTTGACTATATCGTCGAAACTTAAAAATAAAAGAAGAATTTTAGGAATGATCCAAAAAATGAATTAAAAGATTGCGATCTTGGCCAAGAATTAATTTCTGAATCAAGGGCACAAAATTTTTGAATGGTCCCTAAATCAAGTGTTCGTATTTTCGACGGAATAAGCACATTACACTGAGTTATGTGATAGTTTGGGTTTGGCTACACTAAGGAGCATTATTAGAACAAAACATTGTTCCTTAAGGAATTCACAGAATCAAGCTTTTCTATATATAAGTTACTATAAGGTATGGGATTCGAAGTGATGATCGTGGAAAAATAAAGTATGTAAAGAAGAAGCTTTAACCGACTACTCTACGAAGGCACGGTAAGGGCTGCCTCTTGGCAGACGCATGGAACGAAACCACTAACACAAAATGCCTGATCGCTTCGCACATTTTGTAGCTTATTTCTATTTAGTCCTTTGTTTAAATGTAAAATGCTTAATAGCAATGATTGTTAGAGCTGTGCCACATGTATAGTAACTAACCTTATGACAGATTTACGTCGTATTTCTAACAAAGCATAAAATTCCCTCCCGCTTTGTAAATTTCGCTGCGCGTTTGCCACGTTTACAAAAATGGAACTTAGATTTTTTCGATGAAAGTTTCGGAGATTTCTTTTTTTAATTATAACTTGCTTATTTCTTAATTTTTTATTGAAATATTTTTTTGGAAATATGTGTTTTGTTTTTCTGCTTATTTCCAAGAAGAAATATGACATTTTCTATCACAAGAAAGAGAGTTATTTGTATTTATGTAATTTCTAAAGACATGCGACAACAATTTTGGACACAAGTGTACATGCGTGCGTACAAAACTGTTTGAGTTGCTCTTTCATTTGATATAATATTTATAACGTAAGTTAATTGTAATAGATACTACAAAGTTTCAAAACCCTAATATTAATTTTAAAACACCCTGCATTACTTCAAATTGTGTCATCCTATATTCATGTCTTTTATACAGGGCCGGTCCTAGTCAATTTGTCGCCCCATGCAATGGCATAATTTGCCGCCTCCCCCTTTCTCCAGAAAGAACAAATCTTAAAAGTCATGATTTTAAGTATGCTACTCCAGCATGAACAACAATGGTGAGGGTAAGTGTAGTTGCACTCAGAAAGGCTTAAATACTTACTAAAAATGCAATCCCGTTGTTTTTTTAAAAAATATTAATCTATTATGTTAGTGAAAGATAAAGCAAACACGCCTGCAGAGGAAAGATGGTAATCCTTTTTATAGAATTCACTATCGAGCTTCAATCTCAATGTATCAGTTTGTAATTCCAGTGCAACTAGCTCTTTTATCATTATTTCTTGATTTCTCTTCTATATCTGTTAACATTTTTTAAAAAACTTGTTTCCATCTTTAATGATAAGGAACTTGTTTCTGACAAAAACAAGACTAGTTGTCATATCAAAACTGTGATAACTTGCTAAATGGAACAGATATTCACTACTATTGGAGAATTGAATTCTTGCATTTAGCAACAATCAAGCAATTTGTGCTCGGATTTATTCGACCATTTGCTTTAGCATTGTCCATGTGGCCTTAAACTAATGCAACCTAAACATAATTTATGAATGTAGTATTCAAATAGAAGGTCAGCTTAGTAAATGTAACTACCATCATCATGAAGTCTGTTTCCAACAAGAAATATTAAATTTAAATAATATACTTATGACAGATTTTGCCGGACCATCCAAATTGCCGCTCCACGCAAATGCACGTGTTGCATATATGGTAGAGCCGGCTCTGCATATCATATATATCTAGTCAACAAATTATTTATATATGACATTTAGAAAAATACTATTAGGCAAATTAGTGTTAGTTTTTACCTTTAGACAAGTTATTTGAATTTTATACTGTTCGTGATATTATTTTCGTACTTATTAAAGGCCTGCTTTCGCGAAAAAACAAAATTTCATTTCTACTTTTATTTCTTAGTTGATATTGATGAAAACTGCTGAAACCCGAATTGTTAATAGGTATGGTATTCATGTAAATTGTAAAATATTTGTAACGTATCAGTATCTAGCGTTTAATTTATGTTGCATTTTACGGTGATTATACCTACATAAAAATATTTAATACTTAGATAGACGTAAGATGCATTACAAATGACTATTTGAAAAAAAAACGAAATTTAGAAAAAAACGAGAGGCAATGTTTTTTTTCTAAAAAAACGTACATTTCTGAAAAAATACGAACGGTTTTTTTTCTATTTACAACACTAAGTGTGACTAATTGCTTCAGCTCTGAGACTCTGTCGGGCATGTTAGCAAACGCGCCTTCAGAGTGAAAAATCCTCTTTTGGTTTCCGGCGCGTTTTCGATTTTACGTTGAGATGTAGGCTACCTCATGCGGTTGAGATCTCATTTACCTACAGTATCTAAAATAGACGTTAAGTTGCAAATCAATCTACCTACTATGGTTCTGTATTGTTCCTTATTTATAGTGTTACTCTTGTACTTTCCACATTGCATATTATCTCCGAATTAAAGATAAAGTAAAAAATACAGGACTTGTTATTGAATTTGGGTTTTTGAGTTTAATGTGCCTTTCAATAGTGAGGCTATATGAGACGTGGACCTACAGTTTAATTTGAGATTTCAATCACATGAGCTCACACCGGGAATCAAACTCGACTGTCCTGCGCCAAAGGCGCGTACAATAACCATGGTATTGTTAATGTCGTAAATGTAATTGAGTAACTTGTAGAAACATAATGGTATGCCACATTTTCTAACTTTTGATTAAACTTAAGAAGAAGAATCAATATTTCCATGCAATTCAATTCAATAACACATACCAAACAAGCTTCTGCTATCTGTATATTACCGGTATATTTCCGAACTTAAAGTACCTACATACTCTTCTACGGTTCAATCCAAACCCACTCTATCTAATAATTTAATTTCACACGAAGTAGGGCTTACTATTATATTCACCTGAGCCTCTCAAGTATAGGGTATAAGTTTCTGTTGCTTAAATGCTACTGTACTAACATTCTAAACAAATTGTAGTATCAAGAACAAAGTACAACTTGTTTAGAATGTACCATAAAATGAATAATATTTTAGAATGTAGCATATTAATTCATTATGTATAGCCTATATGCTGACAGAGATGTGTAGAATCGGTTGCTTATGGTATGAAAATGTGGATGCGATATTTTGTATCTATACAGGCAATTTCTTACTCTTATTGCACTCAATCTCTTTTATAACGAACAAAACATCGCATAAACATGTATAATCGGCACTTTATACCATATGTTCGACTTTTGGACATGTTATGTATATTAAATAAATATCTAAGATATGGTATAAAGTGCCGGTTATATGGTCATCCGACATTTTGTCCGTTGTAAAAGAGATCGAGTGCCATAAGAATAAGAAATTATCTGTATGCAGTTAGTGTCTGATGAAGACAACGTTAAGTTGGCGAAACCGTTACACTGTAATTCAGTTTTTAATAAACAAGTGTATATACTCTGGTCAGAAGTGTTTATGGATATAAAATATCGCATCTACAGCGTGATCCGGAAGTGGGCGTACCCCTAATTGGTCTTTTTTTTTTGACGGTTTTAGGTTTTACCCACATTTGTTTGGTAACATTGCTTGGCATTGTCTGGCAACCTTGCTATCCATGTTCATTTGTTTTCTGCTGTTTTCTGCTTGGTAACAGTCATTTGGAATGAAGATAGAGTAATCAACAATGTGTGATCAAACTCCATATAGCCCCCTTTGCCTGTCCTCCAAGAAGTCCCGATCTGACGACACCAGACAATGCTCTCCTCTGGGGTTTCATAAAGCAACAAATAAGAAACATTCGATATCACACAACGCAGGAATTACCAGCAGCTGTGGAACACGCCTTCACCCTTGTGACTCCGGAGTATCTCCGCAAAACATCTGTGAGAACGGCGCAGAATTCAGCTGTGTTACGACATGCATGGTAATCATACCGATGTTTATGACTTAAGACTTGAAGGTAACTGTGTACAGACATTCTACCATAACAAACACTATACTGTTGAAACTAAAGGGGGGATACGCCGACTTCAGGACCACCTTATATATTGTTATACCATACGCATCCGATTCTGCAAAATCCCTGTCAACATCTACACATAATGAGATAATAGACACATACAACTTATTTGTTATAAAACAATTCTTATTTCAAGTACAGCTTCTAATTTAAAGGTTGTAAATATCTTTGTAGTTTTGTGCATAAGATATCAACCAAGCAAAAACTAAACTTTAAATTCATACTTCAATTACGCTTTAAATAAAGGAGAGAAAGAGAGGAAAACAATCAAATTCGTAGAGAAATAACTACAAAATTAATAGAAAAAATATTAGTTCTACATGTAAAGTCCTCTCAAATGGACATTTCTGATAAGATAGCTTGGTGACATCCTGTCAAATAATTTCAGAACACATTGGATAGGTATTTATTAGGGTGGGTCGAAAAAAAACATTTCCTTCAAATCGAATTCTAATAGTGTGGAAAAGTTGGACCATCTATCGAAACGTGTAAGTGTAATTTCTTTTTTGAAATCGCGCAATATCTTTAGTTCGCGCATCCAGGTTAAAGTTTTACCAAATTGTCAAAAATCGTTTTTTTTGGAACACCCTGTATAGAACACAGGTTGCTTCTGATAGTTGTAATAGAGCGCTAATTCTCAAGTAGGCATGTAACAATACACAGAAGAAAAGAAAATCAACATCGGATAATATCTTCAGTTCTTGCTCTAAGGTCAAAATCTCGTGAAATTGTAAAAAAATCGTACTTTTTTTGGAACACTCTGTATAAAATAGTTTATGTTCTTATAGAGATCGAATGTGCCCTAAAGCTATATACTTTGATGGTAGGAAGGATGAAACTCTGGTGAAAACAAGAAAACAAGACAAGAAAACAACATGAAACAAGAAAAGATAAGCAATAAAATGTATCGCAGAATAAGAAGATCATATATCCTTACTTCAGGAGCCTGATAGTCAGTTCAAATAACGCCTAGAACTGGATCTGCAAAGAATATATCTGAGAGTATACTTTCTTATTTAAGTAACAAAGATATGGAGTTAAATTATCTTGTTGCTATCGGCTGTGATGGGACAGTGGTTAATGCTGGATCATTCATAATATTGAGGTTAAACTTGGAAGACCACTCCAGTGGTTCATTTGTTTATTACATTTTAATGAGTTACCTTTCAGACATCTTTTCGAGTACCTAGATGGTGACACTTCAGGCCCCAAATCATTTTCTGGAACTATCGGCAAACAATTGAAACACTGTGAGCAGATTCCTATTGTTGGTTATGAGAATATTTAGACCAAAGATATCTCCGTCCTGAGCAAAGACCAAAAATATCTTCTTGATATTGTTAGAGCTATAAACAGCGGCGAGTGTCCAAGTGATCTTGCAGTAAAGGATCCAGGCCAGGGGCGGACTGGCCCACCCTGCTACCCTGCAAATGCAGGGTGGGCCCCCTCTACCAATTTTAAAAAGATGTGCTGAATTAAACCTACCAGCATCAAAAATATGGCAGGGTAACTCCCGCAAACTTGTGTTTTGCATAAAAAAGACGTAAAGTTAAACTTTCATGAACAGACCTTATTCTTCTTCACGTTTATCGACTTGAAAAGGTTCCGTCTATCAGACAATCAGGCCCTAAAACATTGCGGAGTTGTGATACAGCAGCTGTTAAAAACGAGCACGTTAACTACTACTTTTTTAAATATAAGAAACACAGTAGATTTCAGGCTGTTATTGGATTTGGATACCATTGCTTACTACGGTCCTTTTACAAGCCGGCGAGTGGCGATGTTTTAAAGAAACAATAGTTTTGTAGATATTGTTATTGTGGAAAGTGGAGGTGGAGCCGGAACGCTTTTGAACTGCATTGTCCTCAGACCAAGCTTCGAAGAAAGAACTCGGATCAGGCTTCGTCTTTTTTTTTCAGTGCGGTAAAGCGAAAAGAAATTAGTCGTAACTATCAACGATTGTTTTTTACAAACCTCAAACAATTACTATGAAGTTGCTGCCCTCGCTTCGTGTTTTATTTGTATATTACATCGAAGAGCAAATCCGATAGCAGCAATTCAATTATTGGGACACCAGTTACGTGTCGTTTGTCGTGGAAGACAGATGTAGTTGTGTCAGTATGGATGGTAGGAGTGATTGTAAGATTACTGTAAAGAAAAAAATATAAAAGTGGTGCTAAAAAGCGAGAACCCAAATGAAGATGTGATTTACAAAAAGCTGCATCTGACCCAAAACAACGTAGGCTATTTGAATCTGTGAAGCTCCAAGAAATAAGTGAGCGTGGTGTGACTAATTCGAGTACTGCAGGACAGTTGCCAGGTTTTTTTTTGTTTTGTTTTTTTCTTTTTTGTTTTTTCTGTCTAAGGTGTTTATAAATTATAATGTATACACCACGTCTTTGGATGATTTCAGTCAATTGTAGCTTATCTTTTATGGCTATTTTTACTTGAAATTACACAAGTTTAACAGGCGAACACGAAATTAACTGAACTGTTCGCTGCCGCGTAGTGCTTTCAAACGGGTCAGATCAGGCTTTCATGGGTCAGGGGTCGATTCAAGCCTGCTTGAGACACGGGTCGGGTCAGGTCATCTACGCTAGGGTCAGGGCTGCTCTAACCACGGGTCGGCTCGGGCCAACTTTCTTATGCGCCGTTTCGGCTAAATCCTTCTCGGGTCGTGAGGGTCGGGTCGAGTTGAACGTCGACCCGACCCGACTCATAACCCGAATAGGTTATAGCCGAAACGACGCATAAGAAAGTTGACCCGAGCCGACCCGTGGCTAGAGCAGCCCTGACCCGACCTGTGACCCAAGAAGGTTCGACTCGAGCCCTGACCCGATGAAGCCTGACCTGACCCGTTTGAGAGCACTAGCTGCCGGCACTGGGCTCAGTAAGCGTTGGTGTAACTTCTAAAAGTGCTGAACACTTATGTTGTCAGTCAAATCAGTGTGTATATCGTGTAAATGTTAACTTCCCTTTAGTTATTTAAAGTTAATTTAAAATAAAAGTGTATTAAAATGTAAAAATTATTTGTTATGTGCAAAGTAGGTATTCATATGAAAAGAGAAGTTGGGGCCAGCCGAGGAATGAGCGGACTACACTAGACGATAGACGATATCCAATCTTTCTGCGACATGAAGATATGATATTATGACTAACTTATGTGAAGGAAAATCTTGCGTTTCGAAATCTATCGCAAATTTACCTCCAATCGCATTCTTTGTGTTGCAATGAGGCCACAAAGTTACAGCTTTTTCAAGTTTCCAACACTGACACCATGTCTGTTGTCTCACCTGACACGCTTAGAGGGGGGGGGAGTTGTCTGCTAAGAGCGGGGCGTACTTCCTCGAGATTATACAGCAATATTTAGACGAGTTTGTGTATGTGGGTTACAACATTTTCTTCTCGCCAAAAAGACAGGTACAGAGAGAGATTGCGGCACATTCGCGAGCAGACTCCCGACTGAAGTAAGTGGTATTTTTTACGTATCAAGGGGGAGGGGAGCCCAAGATCAGCTATGACAAAATACGGATCTTCGTTAAGTAGGGTGGTTGCAGGTTTGGTTACTTAAAAAAAAAAAAGTTTCAGATATGTTATTTTACATGAAAACGCTATAAAAATTGCCTCAAAATTAATTAACGTTTCCCAAATGTCTAAATCTCCTCTACTGTTTTTTTTAATCTGATGGCATTTTCTGAAACACCAGTCTTTATTTTGGGATTTCCAGTAGACATGGGTAAAATCATGTCAAAATTAACTAGTTTATAATTTTAAAAAATCTGTTGTTCATTCTCCACCGGTCCTGAATAGGCTACATGCCCTTATTCCATTGAAAAACTTTTTTCGTCATGTGTAAATGGGGCTGTGCAACGATGAATCGTCGCATTCCTGAACATAAATTTTAAAAATACTTACACACAATCATAGTCAACGTCTTGCGAATAAAATCACTCAGTGTACGTCTGATGAGGATCTTGGCTAGAAGATCGAAACGCAGGGCCTAAAATTGAGTGGAGTACTCCACACTTTGTGGAACTGTAGGAAAGGAGTGTGGAACTATAATTCTTAAAGTGTGGAGTGATATTAATGTGAGTACCTTACTTTTCTCGGATTATGCATTTAAACGCGTTTAGTGTGTCAAACTAAGTCTTACTGATTCAATACATTCATTATGCAATGGGGGGTCACTCAATTCCATATAACTGCCAGTATATGACATTAAGCCAGAGTTAGTACGTATAGGTGTCTCCTAGATGGCAGGGAAAACCATTGCCAATTTTGAGGTGAAGGAACTTTTTAACTATATTTAGTTTTCAAACGTTTTCGGTTGCATTCATATAGTTTTAAAATATGCAACTAATTGCACGTTTATCTGTTTCAATAGGACATTACATTTTTCCGATATAATGAAATGTGTTGTTTTGTAGATAAAAATTACACGATCCTTTGAACCCGTTATAGAAATATATACTACCAGAGATAACATACATCAATAACCACCAAAAATTTAGCCGAAGCACAGCGTTACGAAAATCAGTAGAAAGAGTACTGTTTCCCAGAGTGACTTCGATAGTTACTGATAATGAAAACATGAATACAGGTGAACACAAAGGAATGTGGAAATTGTTAACTGATGAAAGAGTTGCTTCAGGTGAAACGTTGCCTCTGTTGAAAATTTGTTGTGCTGCCCATTGCATTAATTTAGCATGGAAAGATGTCACCAAGAATGTCCAAGAAGTTTCATCTCTCATACAAGCAGCATCTGGACTGTGTGCTTTCTATCACTCTTCAGGGCAGCGAACGAAAGGTTTAATGATGGTAGCTTCAGAAAATAACTTAGAAGTTTTGCACTACCCAGAATATTTTGACGTCAAGTGGACAAAATTTTCATTCAGTATGCTCACTACTCTCCTAAAAAATTGGTCTCCAAGCTACCTTTACTTGTAAACGGAAAAATATGTATGTAATGAAGCCAATGGTCATCTGCGTAAATGGATGGAAGTAGATCGCCTTCATCTTCTGTGTCTTGTGACAGACACTCTATATGTTTTCAAGAACTGCCAGCAGAAGTTTGAGAGTGATGAAATGTTTCTTTTGGACATAATAACAAATAAAATAGAACTGTAGCACAATTGGAGAGTATGAAAGAGAAACCTCTGTTAGGCGGGTGGGAAAAAAACGTTTTTACACGAACGTGTGCAAGAAAACGTCAACGGAGAAATACAGTACACATTACATGGTATTCAACTTCATCGCAACACACGTCGCAATAAATCCCATAACAAATATGTCAGTGAGAAAAGAGATTTTACTGTAGTACGCTACGAAGTCCTGGATTATATAATTAACTTTGTTAGTCAGCGTTTGCTGCATGAAGACAGTATTGTTGCTTTGGAGCCTTTGCGTGTTTTGCAAGAGGATGTAACTGATGATGCCCTAAGAGAATGCTCCAAAGGTATTTGTCTTGATACAGATCTTTTGCAGTTCGCAATGCAATATTGAGAGGCATCATCGTGCAGTATGTTGAAAGGTCTGGACGCTAAAAGCCCTCTAATGAAAATCTGTGGTAATCAGTCATTTCATCCTCTGTCAACAAGTCTAGCCCGAGTTGTTGCTTCGAAATCATCATCTTCCGATGTTGAAGTGACTACAACATATTGAAAACAGATAACAGACTGTCTTTAGCTCCCACTACTGTGAACAGTTACCTTCACGTTAATATCAATATGGGCCCGTTGCAAGATTTTAGCCCAACTTCTGCTGTTATGAGATGGCTGGCCAGAAAGGAAAGGTGTTTTGAAGTTGGTAGGAAGTCAAAGAAACAGCCCTGGTATAACGGTGTATTTGCCTCGGCAAAAACATACTGAGACAGCGTGATGATCACGGAAAAATGACAGTGAAATTCTTATGTAAGAAAAAGTGACATTTTTCTTCCAGTGTGACTATTTTTCATACCGGTTTGTTTACTGTATTTTATGGTTTAATACAATACAATTAAATATGTATCCTAATGTGCCTTTAATTTTGTTTGCTGTGGATGCCAAAATGTTCCTAAATAATAATAATAATAATAATAATAATAATAATAATAATAATAATAATAATAATAATAATAATAATAATAATAATAATAATAATAATAATTTTTGGTCGCAGGTAAACATGATGTACTGGACAGAACACTGATTATATGTCTAAACAAATGCTGACTAAACTAGTTTTACTATACTATATAAAATTTTTACCAGTGTGGAGCTGTGATTTCGTTGAATTTTAGGCCCTGTCGAAACGTCACGTGTAAATGTGTTTTTATATTAAACTAACTGAACCTGCGCTCTCTACACAGCGCATATGTGCATAAATATCCTTCTCATTCCTCACATCTGTACATGTCCCTTTACTGACACAACTGAAAAAAGTCTTGATTTTTTAAAAAATCGGCAAGGCGTACCATAAAGGGGACCTCAATATCTCGCACCATTTGCAAGATTTGAGCCTACTTCCGGTTGGAGTTTCTAATTCATGCATGAACAGTGTTTTCTTTCTTCTTCCATGCAGTATGTAATAAGCAAATACATTACATACGCAATTAATTATAATCGCAGTTATATATGGTGTTCATTGGGCAAATCACTCCAAAAATAAAGATTCATCTTAGTGGTTAAACTCGAGAAATGGTTATCGTTCCTTTTTCATTATCATTTGGCCATGAAATAAAGCCTGAGACATATGCAACCCCTATATACAACAACGTGGTGTTGGAATGTATAACGCGTAGGATATGGTGCATTAGTTTTTTTTATTATTATTTCAACGCTTCCATGCGTACCCTAAAAAATGTAATAAAGAAATAACGACCATGTTTTTAAAATATTCAATTAGAACTGGACAATCTACGCAAAATTTTCAATCGATCAGTGAAAACGTCATCTTTCTAGAGCCTGTAGTTTCCGAGATCTCATTGTCGAAAGGATTGGCCACAAACATATAAATATCCACAACATATAATTTAAAAGAACTTGGAAGATGGCAGCACAATTCATGTGCATTGATTTTAGAGAAGGCTTATTAAAATACAAAGGCTTTGAACAACAATTTTATATTATAAACTTTATGAAAAAGATCTAGTTAACTGGTTTATTTAAAGTACTCGTACTTAAAATGTTTGTATCTGTTAAACGTGAAATCACATATAACCGTAAATGAAAGATTTGAAAGCCATAGTTATACGTTGGAGCTCGGGCACTTTTAATTGATTTTGTAGCATTTTAATAGATATATAAGTGCAGTCTTGTGCAGCAGTGTGCAGTTTTTCTAAAAATACTTAGTAGTGAAATACAATTATCAAATTTCAATAACAATATATAAAGAACACGTATTGCTTTATTATTATTATTATTGCCCTGGTAAGTGATGGTTGCCTCAGTCTCGTTGAATAATATTTTAAATTAGTAGTTTCCGTGGCAGTGCACTCCGTATATTGACCTTCATTACTTCATTCAAGGCGATGTCTGCAAAATCAGTGGTGAAGATATGGGTTCCTGTGAATACATATGAAGAATGCCAAGTACATTTTTTACATTTTTATACAGTGGGCCCTCATTTCAGTTTAGCAGGGTGGGCCCTATGGTTGCCAGTCCGCCCCTGATCCAGGCCCAATAAATCATTCAAGGTGGCTTACTGTAGCGAATCATATTTTAAGGTTATATATTTCGACTGAAGATCCTTCATTTGAGCTGAAGACATTGGCGACTTACATTGTAAAAACATATGCACCAGCTTGTTTTGCTATTAAACAAAATTCGTCTGTAAAAGATGGTGCAAAACATGTATTTGAATTGATTCAGACATCACGATATCTATCGGAAAGTTTCCTAGAAATTATCGATCCTGTAATACAGCGAAACGCTTTTTTTTTTTCTTGCGCACCCTGAAAACCTTATTTTGGCCATGGCGATGGATGAACGGAAATACATAAGAGACTTAGCTTTCAGAAGATTGTTGAAATCGAGGAATCAACCACCATCAGGTAAAAGTGGGAGAATTTTTTTACCACCTGATCTCAATTTTGAAGCAACTGACTATACCGAATTGATAGAGTAGTTAACGAGTAAACTTTCATCACCACAACCGTAGAAAAATGTGTTAAACTTGTAACAGAGGCTGCTACAATAGTGTGTAGCTCCTTAAACAGAGATGGTTTTATTCGGATCAAACTTTTGTCACGCTCTATAATGCCAGATTTTTAGTAAGAAGTCTTATTTTAAAGTTACGGGCCCGAAATACAAAATAAATAAATTTGAAACTCCTACAATGGTAGGGTGGTTGGGAAGGGTGTGGGTGGAACTCGAAGTGCAGCCACTTCCTCGTTGTGAGTTCTGGGTCATTTCTAAGATCATAAATGAGCAAAGACCTGCACGCTCAGATCGAAAACATAGATTAATTTCGTAAAATTTTCGACTTTTAAGATCCAAATCACGAACCGAAGATAATATCCAATTTCTATTTTCTTTTTTTCTGAATATTCCCGCATGGTTGGGAAAAATATAACCGCCATATTAAAACTATAACAACATAAACTTTTAATACAGGGTTTTCCAAAAAAGTACGATTTTTTACAATTTCACGAGATTTTGACCTTAGAACAAGAACTGAAGATATCCGATGTTGATTTTCTTTTCTTCTGTGTATTGTTACATGCCTACTTGAGAATTAGCGCTCTATTACAAATATCAGAAGCAACCTGTGTTCTATACAGGGTGTTCCAAAAAAAGAACGATTTTTGACAATCTGGTAAAACTTTAACCTGGATGCGCAAACTGAAGATATTGCGCGATTAAAAAAAATACACTTACACGTTTCGATAGATGGTCCAACTTTTCCGCACTATTAGAATTCGATTTGAAAGAAATCGTTTTTTTTCGACCCACCCTAATGTTCATATCCATGAACATGTCACAATCTGCGTAGACTACATATAGGTACTCATTCCATAACTGGCTTCGCAAATTTTGTGGATCGCAACGCTTACAACAAATAACTTTATGGCGATAATCGCATCGTAATATACAAATTTTATTACCACTACGATATTATGCCCTTGGTGTGTAACACAAAACTAAGCTTAAAAAAAAAAAATGTTCTTTTCGGTCTGGTTGAGTACCCTTTAGATAGCCAATTGCAACCGTTTGAACCCTTTCCCCTCCAAGCAGAATTTATGGAACTCGCAACGAAATATATAACTACTTGTGATTTTTTGCCTTATAATTTATAGAAATTCCTTTTCATATCGGCCTATGTGTTTGTTTCGCAATTGCGTTTTCGTATTGTTCTCAAGCTCTCCATCTTTCCTTAAATACCATTGGTCAAAACAGCTGTCTGCTATTTCGAGTTGGGAGTGTACTGCTGCATTGGCGATATGTATGTTTAATTCGAAAATAGGTAAAAAGAGTCATATTATTAATAATATTTTATTAAAGAGTAAAAAAAAAGAAGTTTATGTACTATTGGCTATAACGACAGATCGCATTTTTCTGTTATACCTAAAATTCTTGAAAATCAGTTAGTATATTAAGTTCGAATGCTAATACAATTTTGTTTTGACTATTCAGTAAATATTAGATGAAGGGATTATTTATAATATTGCCATATCATAGGGGAGTGTAGAATATACGTGGCTGTTCCTTAGAAAGTTAAGTCCTGGGTATTGTAAAACTGGAATATGAACGAATTCTAAATTTACAATCCATTTACATAATAAATCCTTTCTCACGTACTTGTACAGCATAGAAAAATAAGCAAAAGTGCACTTTAAGGAGAACTTTCATAGGAGCCATACCTATCTAAGAAACTTAAGTCTTAAGTTTAGAGGTGCCCCTCCAGTTTCAAACCTACAAGAAAGCATTTCACAAAGTGCACTTTTACCAAAAATTGTTACGTTAGGTTAGGTAAGTTTAGGTTATCCAGTAAGACTAGTTAAACTAGAACAGTGGCTGGAACCAGTTCTCATAGAAGCTTCAGTTATCACGTAAATTCAGTAATCCGTGGTTCTCATAAAAAATAATAGATTCTCTTCATTATTATTTTATAATTCTGTAAACCTCAATGCGAAAGTATCACATTCAACGCACCGATTCGTCATCCTATACGACTACCATGCTGCTGAATCATCAAAACATTCCAAGTCTTCCAAATAGTACCCACTTCTACATATCGTTTCTCGCATTAAACGTAATTTACAGCCAAACTTATACACCTCGACATCACCGGTGCACTCTTACCGGAAAAAAATAAAAAAAAGATCACAAACATTATATAACCCTGGGACGCCATTTAGTATCTCCCCCAACTTGTTTCATGGTTCCAGAACCCGAGTACCTTGCTTTTGTCTAAATTGTGATGAAGGTAGAAGTACAAGGGCCCTGGCGGGCTTCTAACTCGCTCGCTAGCTGTGCCTAGCTCAGCTATATCTTGTAAAGTAAGTAACTTTGTAAATCTTATATGTGCAAGATTGGGGGAGATACTGAATATCAGCCTAACCCTGAATAAATAGCAACAATTCATTGAAATTTTAGTGCAAGAGTAATAAATGTCAATGTTTTGAAGGCCATTTCCGTGTTGCAGAAAATTACAATAATCCCTTAAAAAAAACTTTAGTTTTCAGTAATGAGTATTATTTATGTTTTCGGATAGTGCAGGTTAAGAATATAGGGACGTTTTTGAACACTTACAGTGAAATCTGTTAACTCTCAAAGGAAGAGTAGTTTTAAAAACCTGCCCATGTATGCTGAGAAAATGTAAGACTTTTGTGAACATAGAAAGGACGTGAAGCTTCGTTCATTATTATGCAATTTTAATGAAAAGCTAGCTCGTAGAACCAAACGTGTTAGTATCTCTTTTTGAACTTCTCTTTATGTATATACTCACCGTGGCTGACGCACCTACTCCGAACGAATACGCAGCCACAAACTATGGGCTGTCCTAAACCCTACCGGTAATAGATGAAGTGCTAGGTTGAGAGCTGGTGTAGTTTTGGCTTACCACATTTTGGAAGATTAGCAGGTAAAATTCAATACTTTGCATCAAAAGACATGTTTATAAGAAACAGGTTTCTGCTGCTGACAGAATTAAATACAAAGTAATACAGCTGTATTTTAAGTTTACAAATGTAGGGTTATAGCACGGCCAACAAGAGATGGTCTCTGACGTTTCTTACCACATGCGGTGGGACATTGCAGCCCCTACTTTGATACCAGTATTACCAACCACGATCACTCTGTCTTATACCATTAATTAAATTGCCACTACAGTTGCACCGAAAAAAACCTTGACAAGCGAGTAGTGGCAATGTCACTGCGAGCTGTCAGAGACGTTCTCTTACTGGACGCACTATAGTAGTGTAAAATCATTACAAGTGCTTTACGACAGATAAATTTAGTGAGTACATACGAAAGATGGCCTTATTAGATGCTGTTTTCCAATGACGGTATATTTCTGCACAGTGCACAGAATCAATATGTTATGCTTACAAGTGGAGCGTTACTTAGTGCTATTGAAACTCGTATCAGTGCCAAAACCCACTTCTTATCGCTACCCTCGCTTATGGACATACCTACCATCGCTGACGCGGCCGCACCCTTCAGATATGCTACCGTGCGAGCCCACAAGCTTTGCCCTGTCTTCACTAGGTTAGCATTCGTCCTTTTAGTGACCACCTAGCACAGGTTGGTTTGTGTTTTATAACTAGTTTCTATGCCACACATTCAGAAGCCGTATTTATACGCAAATCGTAAAAGGATTGTAAATTTTCAACAACTACTTTTGGTGTCCTCTTGAATTTTATCTTTGCCAAGTCAGATATTTTCATGTCGCCCAGTAAAAACCTTTGAGGGGACAATGAGAAGGAAATTAGTAAAAGAATTATAATTTTGCAGCAATTCTTTCTAGTGGTCCGCGAAAAGTAAACCAGTACGGCTAGATTTTAGTGACCTCCTAGCATAGGTTAGTGCGCATGTATTTCAGAACGGGTAATCGTTTTGATAGCTCATGAGTATGAAAGCATATTACGTTAAAGTTTACAGATCAACGCGTTTGTAAGTATTAAATATTAAAATAGGCATAACTTATTGTTAACTCACCAGATTATAAAACAAGTTAGATTAGATTGTGTTCGGTTTGCCATGATATAAATAATCGCAGCGTGGGTAACAGAAGTTGATCAGTTACTTATCTTTAATCTTTTTGCCATGTAAGGTTGCAGGAATATTATAAATATGTGCTCAGTTTGTGAGTAGGATCAAAGAAATAAAGAGTCTAGAAGGCATTAGAAGATAATTAGTGAAAGAATTAAACTTTCTAACAATTATTTGTGGTGGCACCCCTCAGCTTCCTTGTTGCAAATGGAGTCCGTTTGTGCAGTGTAGAAGTATGAGGATATTATTTCCGCTAGGATAGTATTTTCTCTGTTATACAAATTTGAGCTAATAGTCTTAATCTCTCCATTTCTGGGTAATAATTGACTTTGGACGTCTGGTTGGATTTCTTTGGGGAGGGTACCGGAAGCTGGAGTGTCAATACCATCTTGAATTCAATATGGTAGATTTTCAGCACCAGACAGAACTGAGTCTTCTAACCAAGTTTCAATATGTACCCACTTCCGGTTCAAAAACTAGAGATAAAAAGCTATTCTATAGAAATATATATAATACACTATACCTCATGTGTGGATCAAAATAGAAGTTAATCTCCAACGATAAATGTGACTCAAAGATATGTAACTTGTAAACCATAGTAATGCAGTGCTTTTCCATTATCTTTGTTCACGCACATATCCATCATCGTTTGCACGCCTACCCCTACGGACGCTCCCACGTGGGCTGCGCCCCTGCTCTGACTCGGTTGGATGCAATTTTTAGTGGCTATCTAGCACAAGGTGGTTCGTGTTTTTTGCACATATGTTTTAATGGCATATCTCTGAACATGTATTTATACCCACCACAAGTAAGTCATTCTAAGTGGAATCTGCACCCAGTAATGTAAGTCACCCCTTAAGAAACACTTCCTGAGGTACTAAGATGAATTTCGTGATTTTTTTTAAAAAAGTGAGTATGTAATAAACTTACGTAGGCGGACGTAATATATAACAACACTTTTTTAATAAGCATTTAGCAGCAGTATGTTATCAACCAGAAACAGAGTTCAGGTACATAACACAGTACTGTATGTTCAATAATTCGATTACCAAACTACAGTACTGTAAGTTCAACAATTCGATTACCAAACAACGTGAGGTGGTTTCTTGTATCAAATGAAAGAAAAAGTTGTAGTGAACATGAGCCGAAAAACGCCCCCTTTCAGAGTTATATGCTGCCGAAAACGACTCGAAAATAAACTTTAACGCTCCATAGCTCGAGAACTACAGAATCTGTTACAAGCGGCTCGGGGAAATGTATAAGAACTAGTATATGCTCTATCAAAATATCCATGTGTCAATCCTTCCACTACCGACGCAACGAATTGTATACGGGAAGTCAGGGCACGGGGAGACCGTTAAAGTACTGATTAAGGATAAATAACAATATTCAAGCATATATCACTTAAAAATCATTTAATTTCTCTGTAAAACAAAACTCTGTTCCCAGTCATTACAAGAAAACAAATATAATTAAAATTTTAATTATTATTTGGAACTTTTGCAGTGACAAAGAGGGTAAATAAGTATAATAATAATAATAATAATAATAATAATAATAATAAACTAGCTGCTGGAATGGGTAGGGTGGAACTTCGATCTCGGTTTGCCTTTTTTATTTATTTAAAATATCAAGTTTATTTTACTTAAAATGGTGACAATTTGTTGGTTGTCTGGAATAATTTTCACAATCCATGTCGTTCCTTACGCTTTGTTTCAAAAACTCCTAGTATTGTTGCTCACGTTAAAAGATTTTTGGACTGTCTGGTCTCGAAAATGTAGGTATATCTGTACCTGTAGAAAGAGCTCTGTCTCGTCTTATCTCAACTCGAAGATTCAGCTCGTCTTGTCTCGTGGGTAACACTAATCCCTAGTGCAATGATGAAGGACTTTGATATGCGACAGACTGGTTTATATCATTTTATTACTACTCCAGATTTTTTTTCCGTTTCAGATTGCTGCACGTGCAATATACTGCGCGAAAACGATTCTTTAGTACCCAGATAGCTATTGGTATGTTATTAACCTAGTTAAATAACATAAAGTCAATTTTTGCATAAAATACATACTTAGACAGTCAATTATATTTCACGAGGTTGCTGAAAGATCTTAATGGAATAGATGTTCAATAGGCAGATATGTAGGAATAACTGCACCTTGAGGATAGATAAATGACAAGTGAGTTTCGTTTCACAGTATGAAGCTACAGTAAACTTCCAAACTGGGAAATCAGTACTCAAACTGGAAGAAGTATATGTATAATTGCTGGTTGAAACATATTAATAAGACCAAAGTCGAAGCTGTTCCGACATTGAATTCCTATGAGAAAACCATTACTCGCTATGCTTTACTCTTTTTGTTAAATGACCACATAGGTCAAAACGAGAAAGCGTTAATTTGAACTAATTCTGGTTTGAATAGACGGTTATGAGAGAAGGCGGAACCTATTCTTGAGGAGCTGAATCAATTACAAAACACTGCATCTCTATATGTCTTACAGTTTTTGCTCTACGGAGATCAGTATTGAAACCGGAAGTAGTAGTAAGTTACAACCACTTCCAGTTTTGATAGAGTGTTGCGCGCGTGATATGTTCTCTTAACACCCTGAATAGATTGCAGAAAAACTCTTGTCGCTACCTAATACAATTTTTGTTCTTTGGCGATAAATGTTGAAACCGGAAATTGTTAACTTGAACCATTTCCGGTTTTAATAGAGGATTAATGGAGAAGGCGGAATCTATTCTTGGGAAGCTGAATCAGTTTTAAAAAAATACCTCATCTCGATCTCCTACCGATTTTATTTTATAAGAATCAGTATTGAAACCGGAAATAGTAGTAGGCCCTAAATGCCAACTTCTTCTGGTTTTGATGAAGTGTGTGGGATAATCATGGTACTTTGCCTCAGGACTTTGAGTAAAAAAAAAAAAAAAAAAAAATCATTATGTTACCGTTTTTATTCTGTAAGAATAAACATTGAAACCGGATGTCAGTAAGTTGAACCACTTCTGGTTTGAAAAGGGTTAAAGGAGAAGGTAGAACTTATATTTGGGACATTGAATCGATTGCTGAAAACCGCATCTTCATATCTTTTACTGTTTTTGCTCTGTGGAAATCAGAATTGAAGCCAGAAATAATATTAATTTGAACCACTTCTAGTTTTAGTAAAGTGTTCAAGATTATCATGGTGTGTTGCCTTGAGACGCTGAATCGTTTGCAAAACCTGCTTCTCGCTATCTATTATCATTTTGTTCTATGGCGATAAACGTTGAAACCGAAAATGGCTGATTTGAACCACTTCTGATTTCAATAGAGAGTTAGTTGAGAAAAAGATGGATTTCCTGAATTATGACTTCGTGGCTACTTCTACCTCTACCAGTACAATTAATCATAGTGTTCTTCCACTACTGGTTGGTCACTTACTACACACATAGCAGTTTTCATACACTACAATCCTTACGGAACTTCGTCTTGATATAGGAATTATATTCCATTAATTTTATATTTCTCTACCTTGTTTTCCTTTCATCATACCTTCTACAACATCACTCAGAATATAATTTCTTTTCCATCAATGTCGTAACAAGTTTTTAATTATTTCACATTAAATTCTTTCACTTCTGTTATTCGTAATACCCCTCATTGGTTTACTGTTCCAATCACTTAAGCTTTTCCATTTTTCTCAACAGACAAATTTTGAAAAATTCACTGGCAGCAAAGACAAGTGTTCTTTTTGCACTGCTTTACCCTGGTGAATCCTTTCCTTTATTTATTTATTTATTTATTTATTTATTTATTTTTCCCAATGTTTTTGTTTTTCCTTCTGTTTCTATCCTCCGTGAACAAGGTTATAGGGGACAGTCGAAAGTTAGAAAGTATAAAGTACTTTCAGTAATACAAGAAAAGAAAATGAGAATTTTCAGTTTTAGCAGAATGCTGAACTACTTTTAGCATTGGGGGCGCGGTGGCTCAGTGGTAGAGCGTTCACCTCCGGTGCTTGGGGTCCCTGGTTCGATCCCAGCTCGCGCCGTGTGGACTTTGTGGTGGACAAACACCGTGCTCGTGGGTTTTCTCGAGGTTCTCCCGTTTCCTCCCACTTCCTTCATTCCACCATTTCACTCATTTCTCATTATCACCGTCTCCTTTAGCCTAACCGGCATAAGTGTGGGACGTTAAACTTAAAGATTTCATTTTTTTTTAGCATTATTGGATATTATTCAGTTTCAGACGATATTTTTAGTATCAAAGATGGATTTTAGGATATCTCTTGGTGATTGACGAAAAAGAGAATGTTCTTTACCCCCGTCACCCTTTGATTTACCTTAGTAAAGCTATATTTTGTGTTTCTTCATTAAAAAATAAATAAATAAAAAAACTGAAATACTATTTCTTTTTTTAAAATGTCGTCCTGTCATTCATATTAGTGCTTTACTAAAAAAGGACCCAAGGAACATAACCCTTAATCAAACTATTTTTTTTTTTTTTTTAATGAAAAGAAACCATGATCACATAGCTCGGTAATGCCACCCGTGCGGTGTATCACTGGAGATCACACCCGAATATTGCAACGATATATTTAGTATTTGTACTCAAATTAGTACACAAAGTTCAGATATGTTCCCCTCGAAAATATGCTGAGGATGGCACTAGCTTCTCCTCCCCTTAAAAAATTTTTGAGTACGCGCATAATTTATATGAAATATTTAGAACTGCGGCCATTGGTATGTAATATCTTGTGATCTAATTATCTGCTGTAATTAACATGATGTGCGGTTTCAAGATTGATCAATGGTTAGAAGGTGGCGAATGAAGTGAAAGTTTCTTTTTTATAGCTTATATTATAATGATTCTTCAAGAAAGAATATCCAGAACAGGTAAATACAATATCTGTTTTTAAGTTACTCGTGGAAATGAGTTGTGAAGAATTTGTATTTTGTATGATGAAACTCTGAATGTTAGGTCTACAGTCACTGTGTAATAAAAGATTTTTCACACTAACAAATGCAAGATGCTGGGGGATGAAAAATATAAGAACTAGGAAATTAAATACTTGCATTGAGGCTAATGCTAAGGATGGTGTAGCAGGTACGGGTAGATTGACTGAATCCTATTTTGACTTCAAGCAACTATTCCTGTTCTCTTGCGGAAACATGCAGAATAAATTTCCGATAAGAAGACATTGGAAAATTTGAAATTAAGCCCACTAACATTTAAAAAGAACGTACTACAGAGAGCTACTGAGACAGGTAATTATTAAGGAAGATAATCAAAAGTAATTTTTCGGGCATTTCGTGCTTAGTTAGTAAAAGAAGGACGATAACACGAAATATTCATGACCAAATTATAGATATAAATTACCTTGTGATATCGTTTGGATTCAATAAATAACGCAGCTTGAAGAAGTAATGATCTATTCACAATGAAGGAACTCTCAGTTGAATACATTTTTGTGTGTATGTGTGTGATTAAATATTAGAGCAAAATTTTGACAAACTACATACATAACGAACATAAGACCTACATATTAATCTTCAGACCACTTACAGCAACAAATAAAGGATTTTCGTAACTTTGGTCTTCTATCGAGCCCCCATATATTATCAGTTTTTCTCCTACTTGTGACATCCCTTGGCATATTATTATCTATCTAATCAAAAAAAATTATCCCTGATAATGAAACTAAAAACAGTTACATACAAGGGCGCCCATTAGGGGGGCAAGGTGGGGCGTTTGCCCCCCTCCCTAGAGGAAATTGTGCTTCGGAAAATCGAAAAGCCAACTGAATTTTTAGAATAGTTACAGCAAATTTTGAAACTATATTTGAAATGTCACTTATACTTGCCCCCCCTCCCTTGGAAACCACAACATGGGCGCCCTTGGTTACATATTTTCATTTCCTTTTAATGAGCTCTCTAAATTGTACACTCGTAAAATAAATAAAGTCGATCTCCTTGAAATGCCTAACCTTTCAGTTTTCTCACAGTGAAGTTGATCAGTTTTATATTTCATTAGTCTCTTTACAGGAGAGTTTTAATGAATAAATCTTACAAACTTTATGTTTCGTTAATCTTATTGGAATGATGCTTCAAACTTATCAATAAATTGAAAAAAAAGAAAAAAATATATAATGAAACTAGAACTTTAAACGGGAATGACGTTCGTGGTACAAGGTAATTAGTTTATTTTAGAAATATACACCCTAGAGTATATGGCAGTAATTAAATAGATTATCATTTGGGGTGGTTGTCCGGTTATCAGTCCCATTTCTTGTTTTCAAATGTTCGCCGCGCATGGATTAAAGAAATAAAAACAGTATTTAAGTTATGTATTAGTCATTTAAATCTTTATCTCTTCGCCGGCAATTGCAACCTGCCCAACTGACTATCTTATGCTGTGCACTATGTTTTTATTTCCTGCCACCACCATACATGGTTAGTTCAAAAGTTTCCCAATCTCCATTCACTAGTCCATTATGATGTCCCAGTAATTCACCCACACATCTCCGCTCCTACAGAGAACTTTGAGAAGCCTTAATACTCCGTTAATTATTGGAGAATCAGTTATGGTATCTAATATCCTGCTGTACTTAAAATCACTCTAAATATTGAACTGGAAGCTTTTTACCAGCTAACAAATAAAACTTTCAACTGTCCGCTGCAAATTACATATTCCGATTGCAGCACATTTTTTACTTTCACTGGCGTGGGAGACCCGGGTTCGATTCCCAGCGGGAGCTCATTGGTTTGTATCCGTCGTTAAGTTGTAGGTCCACGTCTGAAATAGCCTTGCTGCTACAAAGGACACTAAACTGAAAATCAAATCAAAATCAAATTTGTATTATTACTTTTTATTTCACTAATGTGTTTCTCCCTTTTACACTAACTGCTGTACCTTGATATACCCCTTCACCAAACAACTATTGGTTTTCGTTGGGTCAATGGAATTACGAACTTTTGAATGTTCGAAGTGACCTCGATTATCGGCTTTAGAATGAACGTATCTTTGTAAACCTAGTGTTCTTACGTGGTTCATTCCACGTCAAATCACCCTGAGGATATCTGAAATGTCACCCACCGAGTCAGATTTTAATTACACTTCTTCTACTTGTTAACACTGCTAATGTATGAAGATCTGCAAAATTTTTCTTCCGTCCTCCTAATATCATGTGAGATATAGGAGACCAAAATTTCAGAATTTCAGGCGTTCCCGGTCATTCTTGACGCCATGTAGAACCAGGCCCGTATCCATGGGGGGCAAGGGTGGGCCGGCCCCCCTAAAATTTCACGGAAGGCTTGCAAAAAATCTCGATTAATTCTACATGTAAATACTAAGAATAAAATGCAATATAAAAGAGATTATTCCAAGAATTTTTATGTTTTAAGTATTTGACGAACATTTCTAAACATATTTTAAAGGAGTTAAAGTAAAGTTTATCAGTCTTCTCGAATCTCGATATGAAATGACACAATACATATTGAAGCAAGTTTTCCGAAAAGAAGGAATACGTTCATAATACTTCACGCCACAGTTATAATAGCGATCTGGGAGGTAGGCATTACTTCAAGCCAAATCATAAAAACAGGAGCAGGAACAAAGCGTTTATCTTTTGTCGATTGCAGTAACGGCTGTAGGTTATTGTTATTCTATTGTGTAGTTGTAGTACATACATGCATTGCAAAATCCTCGTCAACAGCAAACAGATTAATTGTGGAACAATTAGTTGTGAAGTGAATTAAGAGCTCCGAGTTACGTTAAAGGCGATTGATTCTAGTAAATTATTGTGCTGTGATAGGTAAAACAAGAACTGTGGTGGAACATTCAACGAAAAAGTAACGACTTTCATATTTTTGTTCTCGTAGAAGAATAAAGTTAAGCTAAATTACCCAGTAACTCAGCAAGTGAACATATTTAACGTTTAGGTTTAAGGATTAAATTCCTGGTTGTGGACCCAGGACTAGTAAAAATTTGCAAGATTTAGAGGAGAAATTAAGTAGCAGAATGTTTTGTATTGTATTTGGGGTGGAGGATGCCGTGGACGTAGCAAGTTTTCATACAAAAACGTTGTAAATTGGAACTATTTCTTAGTCGCGTACGCGTAATAATGTTGTAATTCAACATGAAAGAAGCAGTGATGCTTTTACTCGATACTAGATGGGTTTAGCGTTTTACTTACATTGAGAAAAATCCGTTCTTCGGACAGTGGTATATCGTACAAATATACGGAATCCTCTTGCTTGCTATAAAAATCAGGACGGAGCATACATTATCCATGCTACATAGGCACTGCCCTTAGGTGTTACATCATGCCGTTGCAGGATGTCTGATGTCTAAGAGTCTTATACATACATGTATGTTACCTTCGTCAGCTATATGTTATGTACGTCAATTTGTATGTGAGATCTTGACCACCTATATTGTTTCATTCGGAAAGTATGTATAGGTGGAACTCTTATTCAGAAAGTATTATAAAACATGCGTTTTCAGTTATACGCTTGCTGTACGTTAAGTCCAAAAATAACAGGATTTACAAATGTAACATACGATATTACGTATGCCACATATTTTTTTCTCAGGTAGCTTTGAATAACATTATAGTTTTTTTTAAGCTGTTTTGGTATGTTTCTTCTTGGTATAGTGTGCAGGTGGTTCATTTATATTGTCCTGCTCTCCCTCACTTCATCTACAACTTAGACGTTATAAACAAAGGTGAGAAGCTTCTGATGTTAATAACACGTAACGGAAATATATTTTTAGGATTAAAGTCGTCCAACGCACAATCTGAAGAAAACTGCGCTAGTCGACTTTGTATGGCTCGAGTCGCCAGCTTAGAGCATAGCTCCAAGCAACAACAGTAATGCATCCAAGTTCGAAATGTAGAGAGTCCGTACCCCCAAGGAATCGAACATTTGCCATAGTTGCATTCAGAAAGAACATATATTAGATTATCAAAACAGTGATCGGAATACAATACATTATTATAATGAATTTGACATGAAACACAATTTATTATTACAAAATGTAAATATACAAGGCAAATATGTACATAACATAATATCACATTATCTGTGCATATTACTAAAATTCACACTCTCTCGGTATCAAAGAAAACAAGGCTACCAACAAATTGTTAGTCATATTTATCATTTCGATTGTAATATTGTATATATATTATGTAATGTTTTGCTACTATAATTAGAGAATAGTGCTGATTATTATATTGTTCAGCTAATAGTATTGCTTATGCATTATCTTTGCTTTCATAGACTTTTATCATTATTTTCATTATTTTATATCTATAAAATTAATATTTAGTATTATCATGCAACATTCATTAAACTTCGTAACATAATATTTAGGAACATAAATAAATATATATTTTCCTCCTTTAGATTCTCTTCGTAACTTTGTTCTATACATAAACAAACATACCTTAAACTTAACATCAAGCAGTTAAAAGAAGACAATTCCAGCACGATATTCCCTAGAGTAAGATAGAACTACTGATAAAATATGTGTGTAGATATATTCTAGCTTACTTCAGACACCACCATAATCGTTAATCAGCATAAAACATCTTAAATAGAAAAGTTGGTAAGACTTCCGCCATCAGCAGATTCACTTAAAATTTTAACAAAGCTCCAATAAAGATTTAAATTTCGTAGGAAGTAGTCAGATTTTGTTAACGAGAACCCGGAACGGGTTCACTTGCTAAAGCTCCATAATTTCAAGTAACATCTTATAATTACTATAAACAAGTAAAGTCACTTTTAGAAAGAAAACTATTTATGCTATTTCACCTCAAAATTATTTGTATTTGAATTAACGTTCAAAATATTCAATTGCACTTATTAATAATTAAAGCAATTAACACAAGCCTCCTATAATCTGATGAAGTACACATTTTTCAGTTGTTTGTTATTTTAAAGACTATATTTTTTTGAGTAAATCTTCTTTTCTTCCTTTTTATCAACATAATTTTAAGTTGCAGAATTATATTCTGTTTACCAATGCTTCAAATTAACATTATAGAAGGCTATAACAAAATCAACAACAAATTATCAACATAGAATAGATGAAACCATTAACAAGAAATTATGAAACAATATTTAACTCTTGTAATGTCCACGCAGAGCATTACAATAAAAAACGAGTTTAATTTAAGATTTTAAACAAGAACTTACTATAAATATTTAAAAAAATACAACTGTAATTGTAAACAAGGGAAATACTTCAAAGTTACCCGTCCACCTAATTTTCAACAAAAACCATAATAAAATCTACAATTATCAATTTCTACTAATCAATATCTATCTTTCAACTTTACTCATTTTATGTTCTGTTACGTTACCTCGAGAGTGAGAGTATGGGGCGAGGAACCACAATTACATATGGAAATCCATTATTAACCTACAGGTGAGACTGGCGGGCCGCGCGGAGCACGGTTGTGGGTAGTTAATGGGGAATGCGGAGTTGAGGGAAGAACGAGCGAAGCGAGAAGCCGAAGTAAGGTGGGATGACGCACTACTAGGTTACTTAGGTTAGGTTATGTCTACTTCCCACTTACCTTAGTACTTAGGTTTGTAGAGCTCTCCTATCTCAAGCAGAAAATCGTGAACGATTGTTGGTGGTCTTTGTTCTTTCATTCATTAACCCATGAATATTCAAAAGATTAACCTCATTATCAACATTATGTTTTACAAATGTTAGTACTGTCAGTTCACATCCAGCGCAAAGACCCTGTACACTTGCAGGCATGTTTACTCGAAAATTATCCACAATCCAACCGTCCTGAACCTAGAGACAAGTAGTTCCCTCTACTTGCGAATTAGTCCCGTTTTTATAACCGCTTATCAAAAGATATTACACATAAATTACGCTTTACTTACATGTTATCAAGCACACAAGCAATCAAATTATCAATTTCTTCTAGGTAAATTTTCAAAATTTTGATAGAAACGGACCGGCAACTTCGCAAGTTAACCCTAAACAAGAGCCCAAGTGAAGTTGAATTTCCTTATTTCACAGATCATCTCTCGTTCTTGATCTTAATGTTAGTATTACATGTGGGACTATTAAAACATATATATTTTAATTCTAATTCGTGTAGTTAGTGATACCTATTTAATAAAATTTAGTTGTTTTTTTATGTACATTACAGAATGTTAACTTAATGTGTGCGTAGAGGGGGATAATAGAATTATGTAAAAGTAAAATACTTAAATATTCAAGAGCAGATATCATGAATTGTTGATGTTACTATTTGATAAACTATAATATGGTTGGCTTGCCCCCTTTCCCCCAACTTCTACCGGGCCTGTGTAGAACGTAATACAAAGAATATATCTCAGTATGTAAACAGTGTATCACTTTGAAATTTCTAGTCTGTAGAGATGATATTATTATTATTATTATTATTATTATTATTATTATTATTATTATTATTATTATTATTATTATTATTATTATTATTATTATTATTATTAATACAGTACAACCCCTCAAATCCGATCCCCGGAAATCCGAAAACCCGGCAAATCCGAACACGTTCTCAGGGGAAAAAATTAACTACAGCTGCAAAATAAAATAAAAAAATAGATTTATTCACACAAATTTAGTTTTTTTAAAGGTTTTAACATATTTAGACTTGATGCTTATTCAAAACATTATAAAATACAGTTAAGTTTAGATAAAATAGGAAATAGTTTACGTTTACTTACGTATTTCAAAAAATCGGAAACAATGAAATCATTTTAGGTTAACTGGATTACGATTCACACGAAAAATACACTGATTTTTCACTTGAAGTCAGTTATCTTTAACTGTCGAAGATTAGAAAATCTTCCCGCAGAGGCAAATCCAAGTCAGCGTCGCATGAACATCACATCGTTTGGAGTGGCTGACGGCTGTTGTTAAAATCACTTTAGACATGAGTGTACACCCGCCAGTCAAGGTCACTGCCCTTTCGACCACTGGGCCACCCTGTCTAACCTTAGTCGTTGTTTTACCCCCAATTCAGTGACGAAATAAGTACGTAATATTATTTCCCGGGTAATCCGAACTCCCCGAAATCCGAACAGGCTTCAGCCCCAATTAGTTCGGATTTGAGGGGTTGTACTGTAATAATGATAATAATAATAATAATAATAATAATAATAATAATAATAATAATAATAATAATAATAATAATAAATTACGCCATCAAAATTACTGCATATCAATAGTAAAAAATTCAACCTTGTACTTCAAAATACTTATTTTTTGGGGTAAATTTCTCATTTTACATAATGTCATTATCGTTCTGAACAGAATAATTTCCTTGCCGCTTTCTTTTCCTTTTTAAATTAAAGTTGAAGATATTTTAAGGGACTGTGAATAAAACTAGTGGTTTAGAGAGAGCTTTGGTTAAAAATTCTCGTTTAAGCCGGACAGGCCGACGCACTAACTTTATATGTTGTCTGTAAAGTTACTGCCATTGATGTGAGCAAGTATTGGGATACTATTACCTTGATGCAGTTACAGAGCTCTCAAGCAATTAATAAGCATAGGTTTTGTTAGTGTTGAAATGTGTGAGGGCTCAGAGAAGGAAGTTAACTAAAAACAGAATCATTCATTTTATAATGAAACGGGATTTTATGACAGTTTTTCTCCTTTCCAAAATATTACAATCGAAGTAAAATTAATTTTAAAATTGAATTAATATTACAATTGTATAATCCATCATTCTTTAAATAACATAGAAATGAAGGCTATATGATAGTTAGGGAGATCCATTACCGGATTACTATTAGTATTTACTATAGATTTACAATTTCTCTATTGCAAGACCTATCTTACCTTAGAGATAGGAAAGACTGGACAAATACCTAATACAAGTTAAAAAAAATCGTATTATGTTGATAAACATTTATGTTCGTTACATTATTCTTCACAAATTTTACAACGAAATAAAAAAATATTGAACATTTCTGTTACATTACAATAACAAAATCATAAAGATAGAGTACGCAAAATTGCTTGGGAATGAAAATAGCTTCTTACTTCAGCATATAAGAGCTATAGTAATTCAATTCCACTGTTAAGCAAATCGCAATCTGTACTCTTCCTCCAGAAACAGAACCTCCTTGTCTGAGAAATAATATAATCTTCCAGTACGTTTGGTAGAGTTGGTGGAGGGTGAGCACACAGAACAAACAATATTAGATATCGGCACATGTGTCCTTTTTCCCTTTACAAGGCCCACCAGGCCAGTGAAGAATGGAGCTGGTCGAAATGGGTGCATAAACTTCCCTTCAACACCATTTTTCATTTCATTTTCAGATAAAGCTAACTCAGGAAACCAATGGTTATTGTTAACACATGCGAATTAATGTTGATGTCGATGATGTTTATTAGAGAAGAGGTCTTTTCAGCAGTAACATGAAAAATTGAACTGAAATCTAAATCAGCATTGATTCGCTATGTCCCAGTTGAGGTTTGGCTTAGAGGAGAGAAGGAATTGTATGATCGTGCTCCAGGAATTGTTTTTGAACAGAAAAAAAAAAAAAAAAAACAATTTTGTACCTTCTTGCGTGTATGTATGAGAGCTTCTTTTTTCAGCAAGCTAAAATTTATATGTGTAATGCAAGAACTACAGAAGGCAAAACTTTTTCTGCTGTATTTGAAAAATCAACAAAATATCATTGAAATTTTTCTGTAGTCAACAGGCGTTTAATTGTCCCATAAATGCCGTCACATGGGAATTTTCGGTGGCTTGTAGTAAAAAATGATTATGATGAACGTGAGGAGAAATCTTCATAACGGGGACATAAATAAATGAAGTTTTTACAATTCTTGTACTGCGCAACACAACCATCACTAAGTAATTTACATTTGGAAACTGTTCTTTTATAAAACAAGTTATTGCTTTTTGAATCTGATATTCAAATGTGACATTATATTCCAAATCATCTGATACCATCTTTTATAAAACAAGTTATTGCTTTTTGAATCTGATATTCAAATGTGACATTACATTCCAAGTCATCTGATACCACACACAATCTGGAAATAGTTGGTCTACAGATCCAGAAAGACAATTGTATAGTGCTATGTGTAGAGTACAGAAATTACTAGGCCAATGATACCTGTGAGCTTTGTTTTGAATTATGTAAGAATGACTTCCATTAAAGTCCACAAGAATGACGGCTGTATTTCTGTCCTGGCTGGCTTTGGAAATAAATGAATATGGCACAAGTTTTTCAAGTTTTCGTATCAAAATTATCACATACTTGTCCAGGTTGACAGTACTTTTCAACGTTTCTGTTCTGTCCGCTCATATCCACTGATAATACCCTCCCTAGGATCAAAATCCTCGAATTTTTCAAGCAAAAGTCGCCTGAAATTTTCGTTAGATGGACACTCGGAGCAATGCACTAGCATGCAAACTTGACTGTCCACAGAACGAACAGGATGACGAATCAAATGACATGCATTCAGCAGAAGAATAACATTTTGATATATTGTACACACGCAGTTGGAAATGTGTTCCAGAAGAACCTGCTAATACACAGCATTTAGTGCATAGCATGCAAAATTTAGAAAATCAAATTTTACTGTTGAGATGTTGATGTTTAAATGTAGAATACAGTTCTTTTCCAGGTAGTAAGTTCTTCTCCATGTGTACTTTTTTTTTTTTTTTTTTTTTTTTTTGTTTAGTTTTCTCCAGGTAGAATTCCGGAATATTGATCATCAAAATAAAAGTTTCTGCACTTTCAAATTAACCCAGTTTATTTTCTTTCTATAGTTTGCCGTTTTTGAGAAATTAGCCAAAAACCGAATGTAGGTAATTTCGTCCGCTATTTGTCTAAGGTGACCGCCTTAGAACAAGTTGATCAGTGGGGATTTTTAGTACGCTAATGAGAAAGATAATTGCAACAATCTTATGAAGAAAGAAGTTCATCATTAATTATGCCCACGATCGATACAAAATTCGACTAAATGTGGAATTGTTTCTGTATTAACTGTAGGCGGTAACATGGTATATAAATATCACATTGAATTAGGTCGAAAGTATCTTTTTGTTTAATTAAACATTTCGGTACTTATATTGTCTACAGTTTGTAACATTAAAGGGTAAAAATAATTTAACCTTTAAGTAATTTTTAATTACTTAGTGCTCTAATTATCTTTTTCATTTATTTCCTTTAATTTGTTGCAGATATCTGAAAACGAAACATGTGGATGCTGAGCAGACACTTGTTCAAATATATAGGACGTTGTCCTATTCCCCTCCTACATCATGAAACAGGCATTTATCCTATGCGATGCCTGAGTGGAATGAAACGAGAATATGACGTTGTTTTGCCTGGAAATCATGAACAAAAAAGAACCTATAAAAATTTTGGTCATAAACGTATACCGGAACCTAGGATCAGTGTGTTGTGGTATACCTTCTTACTGTCAGTTTTCATTGGGTCACTGCTTGACTGGAAAGCGTAAGTAAGATTTTGCTCATTAAAGTTAAAATTCTAATGTACTTATAATAATGTAATGAAAGTTACTTATATTATATATACTTTAACGTCACGTGGTTATGCTTCGAAGTTAAGGGAGACGGTGGTTATGATGAATCCAATGTGAAATGTAGAAATTGGGAGGAAATGTCTACTTGGCTAGAGTTGGATCGAACTAGGCACCCACCACCAGAAGTGATCGCTCTACTACTGACCTAATGTTGTATCCTGGTCTTAAAATAAACTGAAAAGATACTCACTTTGCTCTTCTGAAATTTGTTACGAATTTGTTCTAAAGAACAATATAACGACTAATTGTTAGTGATCTTTATCAGTTATAGGTAAGAAGAAAGAGTTTCTGTTTTGACCTCATAGTAGCAGAGTGTCACCTTATTAAGCGACAGTATACCTATTGTTAATATAAGCAGCTTGAAGAACAGTTATAAAATAATGTCAACAGGTATTGATCTTGCGCTTTAGGACAAGTATCCACTAATCAAACTTTCCGCAAATCAGATATCAATTATTGTTTTTTAGTATTTTAAAAGAATGCTTTTCTAGCTTACAAATATTGCTAATTTCAAGTATTATGAATTACGACTTTAAAGATTATTATTTACTGTATTTAGTAAACGTCCATGTCACAGGTTGGTTGTGTCATCTGTCATCTATAAGGTGTCTCACCGCAGGGAAATTAAATTACCAATTATGGGTGTGCAACACTGTTTATTGGACTTTAAACTTAAGTTATGAAACAATATTTAGACCCTTTTCTAAAATAAAGAAAAGAGATAATTCTGTATTTATAAACTTTTGTCTTCTACGTATTTCTCTTTCTTGAGTACAGACCTTTTATTATGGATTGGCTTCGTTTAGTCCGCTTCGCTAAAATCAGCTAAATGAACTAAAGTCTAATTTAAAATTTCGAAAAATCCAAAATAGAAGTTAATGAAAAAGCTTTAGAATAGTATGAAAATAAAGAAAAAATAACAAATAAAGCGAAATGAAAATAGTTGTAAATATTAAGTCAGTAGCGCAAAAATAAACAAAAATAAAAAAATTGAGCTGAATGGGTAGCCTAGTGATTGTCTCTTACAAAGTTGAAGCAAGTTTTATAAAACTTAAAACAATGCACATGCAGTGTTCCAGAAGTGCCCATGTCTCCCAGGTGCTTGGACGAAATCCACTAAATTTATCCCCCCCCCCCTATATATATATATATATATAAAGTAACCAAGAAAGTTCTGTCGGTTTCTGTGGAGGTCTGTGTTCCATTGGCCCTCATACAGTGAGTTGAATGCGAATGGAGATAAGGTGAAGGTCAATTGTTGGTAAGTATATCCAACATACTACCTGGTTGTGGGAGTTCAGTTACACTGTGAACTTGCGTAAGAACAAAGTGAACATGGGATCTCCACGAGCGTCATAAGTGCCTATATGCTGTACGGGTTCAAACTGGGGTCAAACACCGCTGCAGCGGGGCTCAAGATATGCCAAGCCTTTAGTGAGGATATCGTGAATACGCGGACAGTGCAGCGGTGGTTAAACAAGTTTAAGGACGGTGACGAAACACTCGAAGATGCACAACGTGCCGGATGACCAACACCAGTAGCGTAGAGTGCTATGAGACACTGAGACACTGTCTACCCTTTCAAATTAAAAGAACATAGTTTTAGAATTTCTTAATTAATAAGAATCAATATACATTTCATGTTGTAGAAAAATATAGAAATAATAGGGTCCGTGATAGGTTGGTTAATAGCAGTAGTGGTAGAATCTAATTTGTAAATAATTTTAATTTTCAAAACTGGGAAATTAAAGTTCTGTCTCCGTCAAACAGGCCACAGAGAGACATCAAGAAATCTGTCTCAACGCGGCTGAACAAGTCAGTGGAGCTCCTACTTGAAAGTTGCGCGCTCATGTGGCTGTGGTGGGTTCTCGCTCGCTGAAAGAACCTGGCAATGAGACATGTTTCAGCTGCAGTGATACCACACTCAGCGCAATTGTACTATTGTAAATCCAACACACTTTTTCCTCTTCTTTTTAAATATTCAATCATATTTCAGAGAAAATTTCAAGAAATAGAAGAAAAAAACTAAATTAATAACTACCGGAAAAATTGCTGTAAGTTTTATGAATACCAGTAATTCATATAAATCTTCCACGATTTAGCTTCGGCTTCTTTTTAATCACAATATCAGAGTGTGTCAACACTGTGAAAGGCAAAAGCGAGCTCAAGATGTTTTATAGTATGCTATTCTGTTGTTGCTTTTAAAATCGTTAGCTAACTTTGTGTGAATTTGGATACGTGTGTTAATTATGTATTATGTGAAAACTAAATGATTAGATATAGATTTATTGCACCAGTTGTTATTAAATGGCATGCTAAGTTGTCGTATGAAAATTAGTATCAAGTTTAAAACATAGCCAATTTCTGAGCTTACTTTTTGAATCAGAGATCACACTTTACAAAGGCTAAGCAAATAAGAAGATATTACATAGGAAGTAAATTATTAATTCAATTTAACGTGTCCAGTGTATATACTGAGATTCTTCAGAATGAATTAATATCGGTATGCTTGTTTGATTTAAACGTTGAGGGCTTTGCTGATCAAAATTAAGTCTCCATATGTTATATACAGTAGTGCAGCCTCGCAAAAATCAGTTTATAACGAAATTTAGTTAGAAGTTTCATATTCCTTTCCATCACCGAAGCTGTATGAGACATGGCCCTACAACTTAATGTTGGTTCCGAACTCGAGAAGAAATAATAATAATAATTACCAGGCACGCACCCAATTTTTTGTTGGGAGGGCGGAGTTGCCTCCAACTTTTTGACAAAAAATAAAATGCCACCTATATGCTAACTCCACATTTGTGTAGAAAGTGTTCCACAGGTCCGACACTGACCAAAAGATCTGCCCGAGCAAACAATTCCTAACTCCATTCATGGCGGAGGGGTGCAGGGTTTGGGGGGATCCAAGCAGCGCTCCCCTAACTTAGATTTTTCTGGGGGGCAAGCATTTTTACGCGTATTTGGGTCCCCTAGAAAAGTTGTTTTTGTAATTCTTGGGCCCCTTCTTTCCATCTTTCTCTTACTCTTTATGACCCCCCTGGAGCCTGTGGGCCCTCAAGTACGACAAGGTCTGCGGGGCCGTTAGTTACACCTCTGGGCTCGTTCCATACATGACAAATTAATTAAGAGGATAATATTGACAAATCTCAAAGCCATACGAATAAATATTATCTCTAGGACCTCTAATAGCAGACTTTTTTTTTTTTTTTTTACTAAAATGGGCCCACGACTCTTTTGTTTTATTTCCTTTCGTGTGCTGTTTTATTTATGTAATGTAGTGAATCTGTTTGATGCTTCATTTATAATTTCATGCTCGTATCGTATATGGAGTAAGAAAATTTTGTCTTAAAATGGGTCCCCCTCGAACGGCGGGGAGCAATTGCCCCCTGCCCCCTACAAGTTACGGCCCTGGATCAAAGCTACTACGTCTATGTAGTATTGAACGGATATTATTCTGCACTCGACAAGACAAGTAACTGTAAAGTACTTTCATTTATATTTTCAGAAAAAAAATATGGAACTACATTGTTTTTATAAGAGAAATAGTACATATGATATGTAAGATCAAATTTTCATTCTACATCAATAATTTCTCTACTAAATAAGCATAGTTTTATTAAGAAAATTAATAAAAGTATATTGACTTCAGAAGTTTTGGGGATGTCGGAACCCGGTTGACTCTTCCCCCCCCCTCGTGGGTGCGCCTGTGCTGTCTCCCCTTTGCGAAAGTTAACGCTACGCTACTGACCAGCACATGTACAAAATGAAGTTCTTCCCGCAGCAATTGAGGTAAACAGTGGCCAAACATGTGAGGAACTGGGACTACAATTCAGTGTGAGTGGAGAAACCATTCGGCAGCACCTTCATCAACTTGGGAAGCACTACATATTGGGTCGATGGGTCCCACATGATTTGATTTCGGATCAGAAGGCAACGTGAGCAGACACTTATGTTACTTTGCTGTCTTGTCTGAGGAAGGAGCCATTTCTGGACAGGATGTTGACATGTGATCAGAAGTGGGTCCTGTACGAAGCTCCACGACGCCGTTATCATTGGCTAGTATCCCATGAACCGGTTCCAAAACCAACAAAACAATATAAAAAGGACCTCCTGTGTGTTTGGACTGCTCGCGGCATCGTACAATGCAACTGTGTACTGTCAGCAATTGAGCAGCGTTCATGAAAAACTCAAAACTCTGAGGCCAGCACTTCTGAATTGTGAAGGGGTCATCCTGTTACAGGATAACGCTAAGCCGCACGTGGCTAGGATGACCCGGGATACCTTTCTACTACTTGGATGGGAAACACTATTGCATCCGCCATACTCCCCGGTCATTGCACCGTACGATTATCAGCTGTTCCATTCCTTGGACTATCATTTCTTTTATCGTTTAGAAAAAAATGATAAAATATATTTCTTTCTAAATTCAATCAAAGCAGCAAGTTACCATAATCAAGTTCAATATATTGAAGGTATAATAATTTAGAAAAAAAATTGGATGTCACCAAATCTGTTCCTTCAGATGGAACCTTTGCTAGTAAGGAAACGTGTAGGCTGTATTGCAGAGATCAAGGCAAACAATTGGAATATTTTGAAGAATCGAAAATACTTTGTTTCAAATTGTAGGCCTTTGGCACATTATTCAATTCTTTGAAACATTTAAAAGAAATATCAACATTAAGTAAATAAGCTATGTAACAACGAAAACACAACACAAATATAAGCTTCTTGTTGTAGCGTTAGCATTTGCACCTAGTGTTAAATTAATGTGATATGTAAGTAATTATTTAGTTTAATAGAAATATTTATTGTGGGATCATTCCATACCAAATCAACCAAGCCCACAACACGACCGTCTCAGAATTTTACGAAACGTTAAAGCTTCGTAATAAAAAATTATTACAAATATTAGCTTCTTGTGTGATGTATAGCTATAGAACTATAGGGATCGATTTTTTTTTTATTGTGTTTGGCGCATATCGCAGACTTTTATGGTTCACTGCTTCTGTCCTAATTTACGTAGAGATCTAATTCAAGTCTTTGTAAAAATGTAATACTGTGAACTTTTCAATCAGTCTATTACATTCGAAACATACGTTCAAGGCAATCAGTGGCTTTTGAAGGTGAATATCTGGGATTTTTTTGGAAACTTAAGTATTTTTGTAACACGAGATTTTACTGTCAGATAGCTGAATACAAATTGCGATGGGAATTAACGGCACACAATATAAAACCAATTTATTTACTAAGTATTTTCTTTTTAACTAGCAAGTTAGAGATTTACAACACTGCAACGTTGCATCAATTGATCACAGATTGCACATTCGTTTTGTTAAAGAAGGACGCTAGTCTTGAATGAGAAGTGTACATGAGAATGTACTAACAGATCATCAAGTTTGACTGTGTTCTCACGTTCATTTCATTTACGATATAATTGTGTTTTGACATAGTTTATACAGTTGCGTCAGTATTCGCATTATCATGTAAACTCCTCGTTATCGACATTATCAATATAATGTTTACATAAGCGGCGGATATATTGTTTTCTCTTCACCAAATATTCGATTAATTAGATTATAGCGTGAGTTCCTATATATTTATTTTTTAGTTTTAACCATGTATTAAAATAATGTCGTCATGTTCACTCATGTCCAAAATTATTGTCGCATATCTATAACTGTCTTCTTTTATGAATATAATTTGATAATGGTTTTGCAGGGTACTTTTAATACTGACACTATGTGTATAATCGGGAAATGTATATTTGTGGTAAATTTCATAGGAAAATAATTACAAATATGAAAATTATAATGAGTAAAATAAAATTTTGGTAAATGGACAAGAAAATAATTATTTTCGCTTTATTGTTCTTATTTACTGCTCTTTTGACATGAAATTTGTCACATACATGTCTTTGCCGATTATACACATATTAACATTATAAGAAATATCGGGCGAATTCGTTATCAAATTATATTCCTACAACAATATATTTCTAGATATGCGACAATAATTTTGGACATGGGTGTACATTTGAGCAAATAGTGTGCTGTAGAAAGACACATGATGACCATGAATGATGATAAAATATTCACCATTGAAAGATGGATACAAAATATGTGATTCCTGTTGCAAGAAACTAGCAAGAAAATTTGGGTCAAGTGTTTGTATATGAGACTCCTGTGGTAACAGAAAATATAATCAGTAGACTTACCGATGTTAGTAAAAGTGATATTAAACTTCAAATAAAATGCATTAGAATCTCTGATCAGAAACTTCGAAAACCTTGAAAATCAGGTTCAAGGAAGAAAGAAAAAAAAAAAAAAAACTCAATGAAGTACAAGTTTCACAAAGAAAATGAGAAAAATAGAATCAGGTATCAGAACAAAAGTACTGAACATTTCAGAAGAGCGCAGTCAGAACAATGCAGTAGAAAATAAGGCCATGGCACAATTGAAAGAAAAATTTAAAGCAACAGACGACGAAAGTTTCAGTGTAACAATACTAACTATATTCACTTGAACTAGTCGGGATGAACGTCTGTTCTGTAGTAATTGCCGAAATTTTCTATGTGAACTCCCATCTTCTTCAGCGGCGTTTTCTTAAAGCATCTGCAGCAAATTCCTCACAGCATAGGGCATCCGTCGTCACTTGTTTTTGGTTTGGTTGTGTACATTTTTACTACCAGAAGAAACATTTTTGTTATGATACTTGTATACCACAACGATGGATAGTCTGTGATACTGAGTTTATTGTAGACGCTTTAAGAAAACGGCGTGGAAAAAGATGGCAGTTCTTATTAAAAATTTCTGCAATTATTAATAGCAGATACGAAATATACACCAAGATTAGTGAATATTTATAATCATACGTCAGTTTGGTTCTTTAGGTCGTTAACACTAACTATACCTCTAAAGAGCTGAAGTATGGGAAGAATTAAATAACAGTTCCCTTGTACTAACTATATGGCTTGTAAAGCAAAAGAATTAATGAAATTAAATGGAATTTTAATAACACAATACTTAAAACGTGGAAGAACTCTCCCTAAAATAATAATGGACCTGACAAAAGAAATATTCAACAGTGATTTTAAATTTCAGTGTAGTAAAAAAAAAATCCAATAAAACTTAGTGGGAACAAAGTGTATGTATAAAAAAAAAAACGATTGATCATGAGCAACCATAAAATTAAATTAAATAAAAAAATCCTTCTTCATGTCAAAGAGGATAATCCAGATGTGTATGGAATTTTCCAAATCCACCGAGTGACGACTGTAAAACTGTACTAGCGTGAAGTAGTGTATACTTGTGTACGATTGCCGAAAATGTAAAATTAACGTTGTATGCTTGTAAATCAGGTAATAGTATAAATTCATACGAAGCATATCTAAGTTCATTATTAATGTATAGCCAATGTAACAGAACTGTTACTTTGGTAAATATTAAAATATTCTGTCTCAGAAGGAGTGCATGAACAGTTTGAATTACTATTAGAACAACGCTATATTTTGAAAGTCACATACAAACAAGGGTTTTCTGGAGACAGGTCAATACTTAAAACATTCACTAAAGTAGAATTTGCTGAAGGACTGGTGGAAAAACTTGCACATGATCTAGCCGTCTTTTATTGCTGGTCAACAAGATTTATTTCTTAATAAAAATTTGAAGGAAAGAATTCTTTGATATGCAATGCATTGTTTTGTGTGATTTTGCAGAAAATCATTCGTTTATTTTGCAAGATTTTACACGAGGTATTCATTAGAATAACGATCAAGTAGCGGTGCTTTCATTTACTTTATACTATAACAATCCCCAGATGTCCACACGTATCACTAAAAAATTGTTTATCATATCAGATTGTCTTAAACATGATTCAGTCCTAGTTTACCTGTTGAAAAAAGAGCTTATTTCATTTCTGATGAACAAATTTGGTTCTATATGCGTAATAAGTGTAAATAAAATATTCTGCTTTCCCCATAGAGCAACAGCTCACTACAAAACTCGAAAACTTTCATTAATGTTACATACACTTAAATATCGAGAATCATGGGAGGTATCTATTAACGTGTGGGAGCTTCGGCGAGGTGCAGTAACTTGACGTGTGCAGGTGGAAGATCGTGGGAACAAATGGACCGTTCGATGATGTCCCACATATGCTTGATAGTGTTCATGTCTGGAGATCTGGAGAAGCACATGTGACATGGTGCATTGTCATTCTAAAATATCCCAATGTTAACAGAGTACACAGAGCCTATAAAGGGCTGGAGATCGTTATCACGCAGCTGAACATAGCGATGACCGGTCAATATCCGATTAAGTGAACCAGAAGACCCAAACCACTACGAAGCCGCAACCGGGTTGGAGTGCCTTTGTTGACAACTTGGGTTCATAACCTCATTGAACGTGCGCTAAACCAGGACCCGACCATTCGTGCGTACCACCTGAGAAGGTAACTCATCTGATTGCACTGCACGTTGGCAGTCATCTACCGGTAAGACCCAGTCTACGTATTCCCGAGTCACGTGAGTTGTCGCTGCTGATAGTCAACGGTTAGTAGTGGCACTCGTGTCGGTCTGTGGTTGCGATACCCCATGGAGACCAAATTGCGCTACACTGAATTCTGAGACATGTTGCTGGGACGTCCTGTATTGATTCGTGCTGTCAGTTGACGCACTGTCGCTTGTATGTTTACTCGGACAAGTCTGTCCACGAGTCACCGGTCGTGTTCTTTCATCACACGTGGATGGCGTGTTGAAGCGTAAAGTTGTTTGAGTGAGCCTTTTTTTAAGGCTAAACTTATTCCCCTGGTACACAAAAGATTTATATAATTATTTCTTTTGAAAAGAACATATATTGTCCTTGTAAAATGTTCTGAGTACCGAATTTGCAATAAGCAAGTTAGTGTGACATTTAGTTTGTTGCAACTTAAACAAATTAATAGGTTTGTTACCTGTGTTTACAATGAACGCTGGTCGTTCAAATGAGCTCGATTTGTATTTGAAGACACAAACGATGTAGAATTTAACTTTCGTCAGTCGCATGGACCAACAGATTCTTTTTATTTCGGCAGCAACCAGATATTTATTGGGTGTGCAAGTAGATAATATTCTTAAAAAGTAGACCCTTGCACTGCCACAGGAGAAACGTACACATTAACAAAGATGAAAAGCCAGATATACTCTAACTGGTTGGTAGGGGAAAAAATGTAAATAGGTCAATTCTCGTTGGATTCCAGTTATGTTACAGTATAACCGTGTGTTGAAAATACATCTAATTTTTCAAGAAATTGAAAGGTCAAAGTCAAAAGGTTAAATTTAATGACCTTGAATATTTTGTCAAATCTAGTGATATATAGTTAGCAAGCTTATCATCTTTCAAACAAAACTAAACTCAGCTCTCTACTTCAGTTAGGTCAAGAATAATGATGCATTTTAAATTTGCGGTATGCACTAAAAGTTGCTTTTTTAAAAATATAATTTTTGAGCTACCGTAAGTCTACAATTATATCACACAAATCTCGACTAAACCTACGAAGTACTATAGTTCCTGTAAAAATCTAAGGTGGTCGGTTCAGAAATACCAGTTTTATTGGTTGATTTCACATGGAATGATGCTATAACAATAATGTTGACAGATGCTTTTCCCTGTATTAAATAATGTTATTTTTTAAATAGAACAATATTCAAAGAACTTACATATCCAACTTATGAAGGTTTCGTTGTATTTGTGTCTCTCCTCATTTAAACTCGATGGAGACAATTGTAAGTATTACCAAGGTGCAGGGTTTAGATAGTGAAATTGAAAATACAGTTTATTGTATGGGGGAGATCTGGATTTATTTATCAGTGTGGTATTTGAATCCCACGATAAACTGTATATCCATAAGTAATCTAATTCGATGCTGTAAATGTACGTTGAACTTACAACACACACAAAACGTTGTAAGAGAGGACCTATACAAAACTACAATGTCTAGGCAGGGTGGTGAGTTGGTGTCATTCGGGCTGTCCACAACGTGATGCTCCAGGACACCCATCCCTGAGTGGCTAAATAATTAAGTGAAAACTCAAGCCATGAAAAATGTCATACCTCGCTGTTATACTTATACCAATGTTTACTAATTTCGCTTGTATATCAGCCTAGTACGGACCATTTTGCCATCCATCTGTGGCTAGCACACCTGCACTTTTGGCGCCTGGTTCTGGGTTTGATTCCCAGTGGGAGAACACTGAACGAATTATGATGCTTTGAATCCGACTTTAACTGTGGTCATCATATCAAATAGCCTTGGTGTTGAAAAGGGACGCTAAACTTCAATAAAGAAACAACGTGCCAATATTTTGAGGGAATAATGTTTAAAAAATCGAGTGTTTGTTATCCTTCAGAATTAATCAACGGAGCGTTGTAATAATCTTTTCTTTCTGAACAATTAAGTGGACATACAGTATGCCGTAAGACTGCAACCAAAACTATACACTGATCGGCTGGAACTTTCTTATATCATCATACTTACTAAACGGTGTGACTAATTTACTTGTTTGAGGTTTCTCTGTTCTTGTACTGTGTAGGGTGTAGGTATAGACTCTGGAGAAATTCTTATATCTCATTGTCTCTGAATCGACGAGTTGCATTGATGGCACTATGAAAGCTGAAGCTTGTTTCTGACACAGCTTGTCAAAGCTTTGACTATAGGAGCATAATCTTGAATATTGTTCATTTGCAGCTTTTGACATTTAGTTATGATGGTGCAAGTCGGGTAAGCTTGTTTTAGCTTGCTGTGGTGTTATGTATTTTGAATACCGGGACATTCTTGTCTGTCAGCTTATTCTTATGTTACTACAAGGACGGTGGTTTATTGGTAGAGCTCTCACTTCTGATGCGAGAACTCCTTGGTTCGATCCTAGGTCATGTAAGTTTGTGATTAGCAATTATGCGTTTTTTTTTGTTTTTTTTTTAAAGTTCAAACTTTGTTTTCGGTGATATAGCAAGTAGCACTTATATGAGTAAGAAACGTAGGCCAATCACCCAATGAGTTCTTTTTCTTTGCTCAACCCCTTGTTTTCTTTTGTATTTAATATTTTTCCCGAAAATCAGGTACATAACGTATTTTGTTTGTATTCTTCTAGGATAAAGGACTCCGTTTTCCCACCTGTTGATGCAGCATCACAAATTGAAAGTGAGAAACAAGTTCAAGACGGTGGAACTGACAATGAAGAATCCGAGGAAGAAGGAGCTCGGAAAAAGAAGAAGAAGGAGAAGGAGAAAATAGGCTTTCGGGATAGAAAAGTTAGTTTCTATTGATTCATTTTTGAAATTTACTAATTTTTCTTTCGGATTTTGCTTGAATAGAAGAGGTTCTTTTTGTTCAAGAGAAGAATTATGAATGTGTAATAATAATAGGTAATCTGTGGATTTAATTAATAATAATAATAATAATAATAATAATAATAATAATAATAATAATAATAATAATAATAATAATAATAATAATAATAATAATAATAATAATAATAATAATTATTATTATTATTATTATTATTATTATTATTATTATTATTATTATTATTATTATTATTATTATTATAAACATTAGAAAAAGGAAAATCAAAGTAAATATGAAAAATGGGTTCCTTTGAGGTCAAATGCATAGGAAGGGTTATGAAACTTAGAATTGGATGTCCTTGAAGTATTGTTTATCACTGACTACATTCTTTGACCGACCATCAATTATGTAGGCGTGAACACTGTTTAAAAACACGGATTACTTTGTTTCAGAAAGGGCGATTTTAAAAGATGCCAACATTATTCACAGTACATTATAGGGTGTTCATTTGATCGCCATCGGTACAAACATATTTCTCGAACCTGTTCCATTTGTCCTGCAGAGTCCCTAGGCACATTTCTGGTGGTATTATTGCAGTGCTGTAGTCCTAAATTTTTCAGAGGGTATACGCTGTTTTGTGATCACCTATGATTATCATAAAAGACATAAAAGGCATTAATGAACAATGTAAAATGAATGTATTAATTAATGCAATTAAATTATAGAGGATACATTATTGTTTTATAATCTAAAATCATTTCATGCTATTTTCTCATGACTCATATTTGTACACCTGGTAAGAATGTACAGTAAGAGCAGAAAAGGTGATATATAGTCACTTTATCATTGGAGTCATGGCCCAATTAAATAAATAAATAAACAAACAAACAAAAAAAAAAAAAAGTAGAAGTTACTATACGCTTTGAAGCAGAAGATACACTCTAATGACTAAGATTAAGCAGAGGGTATACGGTGTGTACCACCGTGTACCATCGACTACAGCCCTGTATTATTGCCATGAACAGAGATCGTGTAGCTTAATAGCATACACTTATTCTTTGACAAAATTCCTCATCCAAAAAGTTGGCTTAGGGCAAGATTCAGTAAACGTACTGGCCAAGTTAGAAGTCCTCGTCTGTCAAACCATGGCACTTAAAATGTTGCATTAAGATAAGCAAGAACATTTCGAGCAATGTGCGGTGGAACACGACGCAACTGAAAATATCCCAACTAAGAACTCGGAGTCAAACATTGCATTCTCAGTAGTCTCCGTTAGATCATCATAGTAATTGTTTAATTTTCAAAATAGTATAATTGCTTACCAGACATTGATCTTAAGATTGGCTCTTTTGCGTTCGCGCAGTACGAAGGGATCCTCAGCTTCTCAGACAACAAAGTTATAATTATTTACATGACCCTTGACTTAAAATATCGCCTTACAAGAAAGTAATCCCATTATCCTGCAACCTCCCGTCTTTGCTCAAACTCAATCTGGCAGCCATTTTGTCACCATTCAAACCTTCACCCAAAAGGCAGGAAAATGTAACAATATAATGTTAACATTGAATTACATTGTACATGTCAGGAACAGGTTCGCTACAAAGCCTAAATTTTAATATTTTATTTTCTTCGTTTTTATTTTAACAATTTTTTCGGAAGTATAATCCACATAAAAGCTATGTAGTTATTTTGTTCTCGACCACAAGGAAGTAGTGGGAATTAGAATTAATGTAGATGATTTTGTCTCAATTTATAGCCTTATAAAATAAAATACAGAAAAAAGAAAAACTGAAAGACAGTATCTAGACAATAGTCAAATAAGAACATGGTTTGAAATTGTATTCTCAAATTAGAATAAAGTGTTTATTGTATTGGAATTAACGGCATTTAATTGATTACCATGCCTATTTAAATATCCTGTTAAATATAACTAAAGAAAAGATATATTAAGAAATCGATGAAACAGCCGATTTTCTTGCACATTGTATCCACCAATGGTGCGAATGCAATGAAAGTGAAGGAACCAGAAAATGCAGCTGGGTTGAGAATTCAACCCGTATATTCCGTTTATTATGCCCATACGTTTAACCAGTATACTACCCAGTCCGTATCCAGATTAGCCACAGTATTTCCATTTTGCATTTCATTGAGTTTTAAAGCAAAATATTAGAAGTTTGTGGTATGTAGTATATTAACTAAATAATTACAAGCTTGTTTAGAACATACAGCGTGGTCCGGAAGTGGGCCTACCCCTAATTATTGTTTTCTGACGGTTTTAGGTTTTACCCACATTTGTTTGGTAACATTGCTACCCATGCTCCTTTGTTTTTTGCTGGGTAACAGTTATTTGCAGTGAAGTTGGAGTAATCAACAATGTGTGATCAAAGTCCATATAGCATTCAACAAAGATTAATTGTTGCGGTTTAGCTTCACGAAAGGCGTTACACAGGTGACACGATGGAAAGTGTTAGAGCGAAATTTACAGACCGCCGGAGCTTGGTATTCTTCTGACCACCATGATGAGGCACATGAAAAAATATCTAAAATTGAAGGTTTACCGTCCAATGCATGTAAATGAACTGAGGGACGCTGACATGGATGCGCGGAAAGAGGCATGCAGAACTCTCCTTAAGGCGTTCCCTTCCAAACGATCCTGTGGTGCAGTCCTCTGTGCTTTCTACCGGAGTATGCATTCTCGGAACGTTGTAATGTGGTGTAATGAAAACCCCAGGTTTTACAAAGAAATGGAGAGAAATCCACCTCACGTGATGGTGTGCGTGGAATAAGTGCAACACACATTTTTGGGTCTTACTTCTTCGAAGACAATGTTAATGGACATTCTTACCTGGAGATGGGTAAGAATGAGTGGTTGGTACCTCAACTGGAAGAAAATGGTATCAAAGACACTGTTGTGATACAGCAGGATGGAACACCAGCGTACTTCGCGATTCTAGTGCGCAATTACCTGAATCAGACGTTTCCTGGCCGCTGGATTGGAAGAAGTTGTGCATCTTCACCAGTTCCCTCTGCCTGGCCTCCAAGAAGTCCCGATCTGATGACACCAGACAATGCTCTGTGGGGTTTCATAAAGCAACAAGTAAGAAACACTCAATATCACACAGTGCAGGAATTACGAGCAGCTGTGGAACACGCCTTCACCCTCGTAACTCCGGAGTATCTCCACAAATCATCTGCGAGAACTTGGCGCAGAATTCAGCTGTGTTACGACATGCGTGGTGGTCATACCGACGTTTATGACTCTGAAGACTCTTAAGACTTGAAGGTAACTGTGTACAGACATTCTACCATAACTAACACTATACTGTTGAAACTAAAAGGAAGGGGGTACGCCTACTTCCAGACCACCCTGTACAAGAAATTAAACTCTTGTTTTAAAAATAAACGAATAGGGAATGAAGGCAGTGAGAATGCCTAACAATGTCATACTTAAGAATTCTATAATTTTATAAAAAATTAACGCATTCTTATGCCGGAAATACAAAAATTGTGTCTATTATAATAGGATAGTTTGATGACCAGGGTTGCACCTATTGCATTGTGCAGTCATGATATTTTTTCAACTACTCGATTCTTTTTAGTTTGCTAGTTGCCGCATAAATAGGAAATAATGTGCCTAGACTCTTTAAATATATTTTTAAATTTTTTTCACGTACAAAAGAGTAAACTGTGATGATGATGGCATGTCCACTGTAGATTGCGGAAAATTTGTTTAAGAAAAATAAATTTCTTTTCAAAAGATACTCGCAAATCTGACTTTTAAAGTTACATTTGTCTGAGAAATTGATGCAGCAGTACCACTGCAGACTCCGTGAAAGAATGAAGAATGTACCGTAGTGGTTTGTAGTTAATAAGCATGTTGAAATTAAATCGTAGAATGTGAATAACAAAGCAAACTCAGATAGCTCCAAAACTATGGGACCTACCGTTGTTGGGTCAAGACTTCGCTAGGAAGTAGTATGTGCCGTATCCAAATATCTATGTTTCAAAATCATGTGGTACTTCCGCAACAATTTTTATAGAGGTAGTTGTTGAGTACTTCAAATTAAATGCCCGTAGCCAAACTCTTTGTATGAAAATTATTGCTTGAGTACCTTAGGATTCTGAAACATGTATTTTTGAATGGGGCACATATTAGTTCCTAAGTGAAGTCTTGACCCGACTAGGGTAGATCCCATAGTTTACGAACTATGAACCTTTAAAGTTCATGTTTTCAGTAGCCTATAACTCCGAAACGAAGCATTTGTTCACCCAGGTTGGTGTATACTTTTTGTCTTATCTTGGTGTCAGGAATCACCTCCCAAACGTTGTAAGTGTTGTTTTGAAACACCCTATATATATATATATATATATATATATATATATATATATATATATTAATTACACTTAACGAATTTGTATTGGAAAACTAGTTTACTGTCTTATTTGTTTGATTAGTTTGATACTTAATGTCCATTTCAGCACCGAGGCTGTATGAATGTGTGAAGCATGGTCAGAAACACATGAGTTTCCACTTGGAATCGAGCTCGGGTCTGCAGCGCCATAGCTCTGTACGCTAACCATATAGCTATGAGAGAACTCTGAAATACATTATTTATGAGATATAAACTAATACGTAGATGATAATTAGTTATTGCATCGGAAAATACGTATGTTAAATCTATAATAGTTTATTCCTTAAAAATTTATGTATTTTCTATAAATAAGAAGTACTGGAACTGTCTTATATTAGTTATCAGTATAATACACTGGCCAATCAAAACATAATGACCACCTGCTACCTTTTGACCGAAATCATTGACTCGGAGCAGAGTAGCTTGCCAGACGGCGACAGGCAGGGTTGGCAAAAACCATGTTTTTTATTGAAAAAAACAAACAAACAAACAAAAAAAACAGTTTTTTTTGTTTAAACCTTTTTTTTTTTTTTTTGGTTTAAATAATTTGCTCTATGTATTTATATCACATATGGACAGAGATAAGCTTGTTTCGCCTTGGTGTTAGTATGCAACAACCGGCTTTGTGCTGGAAGGGGTCACATAAGCTTAAAGCGGAATCCAAACCGCTTCTCGGCTTACATCCAAGAGAAATTACCCTCCATTTTAACTCGAAACCGGGACTAATTGGCCACAAATGCGATACGTCTGCCGACTCACTCACGAAGGACTCCTGATAAGAATTCGTTGACTGATCTTTACATATTTGTTAATATAATCGTCAAGAGTCATTAGGACAGAAGGACAAAAAGATAAACAGTTTTACAAGTGGAACCATTATACAGAATTACATATGGACAATTTCAAAGTATTACAGAGTACAGAAGAACTAATTTAGTCCAAGTCAGTTCACTACGACTTTTATTAGTCCAAGTTAAAGAAATATAACGACTTACTTTGCATATCAGTAAGAAAAGTGAACAAAAATACGAATTATTTGAGTCCACTTTGGCTCTGACCCATTTATACAAAAATAGTTACCAAAGATTCTTGTTATTCAATAATTGCCTCCAGTGGGGTTTATATGACCCCCCCTCACCCAAAAAGTACGGTATTTCGATGTATTTTATCAATAGTAAACATTATTAAAATAAAACAATGTTTAGAATTTTCCTTTGGTTGCATAACAATAATAACAAACTATTAAAAAAATCACAAAAGAAACATCCATAAAGTTACATAAAAAAAAGTTGCTTTTGTAGTATAATCTCTTTGAGTAAAGAATGGGGAATTTAGGTCTGAATGTAGTACGAATAATATATGAGAGTGAAACGTGATAACCCACAAATATGTGTTCATCAAGATTTTACTAATATTTACACTTTTACGAACATTTTTCGTTTTTTGGTTTAAACCAGTTTTTTTTTTTTTTTTTTTAAAAAAAGAAAAAAACACCTGGTTTAAACCAGCCAACCCTGGTGACAGGGATTTCATTGGATCAGTTAACCGCACGTCATCATCGATAACGACTGGAGTGGGCACGTGCCGATCGTCATTGGACCGCAGAAAAATGGCACAACGTTCATGGTCCACGATACTGTCTTCATTACATTGACTGGATCAGAATCCATCGTCTTACAGGGGAACAGCTGTTCAAGACGTGCACAGTAGGTGGCTTCATGATGATTTGTGGAACGTTCGTGTTGTCTTTAATAGGCCCAGTAATACGTGTGGAGGGCACCATGATGACTCCTATCTATCGGCAAGTCATTGGTAATCACGTGTGCCCACTCATGTATGCCATATTTCCAACTGGAAATGGAATCTTTCAGGAGGATATTTCTCCTTGGTACGAGGTCAACGTTGTGCTGCATTGGTTCAAGGAGCACAGTGGTGAATTTCAATTGCTGCAATGATCTCCGAATTCATCCAATCTTAACCCAATTGAACACCTGGAGATGTCATTGAACGTGAGACACGAACTCATTGACCCCCTCCAAACACCATGTGCGTGGGTTTTCTTGGGGTTATCCTGTTTCCTCCCACTTTCTTCATTCCACCATTTCATTCATTACTCATCATCACCGTCTCCTTTAGCGTAACCGGCATAAGCGTGGGACGTAAAACTCAAAGATTTCATTTCCTTTTCGTCGACCCCCTCCGCGGGATTTATAGGAATTAAGTGACTTGCGTGCACAGATGTGCACCATGCCTTCAGCCATATTCCATGCCAAATAGCATTGGTGCTGTCCTGCGAGCCAGAGATGAGCTGCTCCCCAAGTAGAGTGCAAGTTTTTTGTAATTGTACTTAAAATCTCATAAATAATGTATTTTGACAGCAGGTAGGAGAAAGGAAACAGTTTCTGAGGACAAGGACTATTGACGAAAACCTCGAAAACTACAACATACACTAATTTTAGCGAATTTGACGCAGAACTATATTGTAGGGTTCTTTTTATCTAGAGTCATACATATTAATATATAAGATACCTGGAAGAGGTCCGTCATATATGCACGTAATGCCATTTCTTACCGATACATTTTTTTTTTTAAATAACTAAAAACATCGTCTCATAACACGAATATTCGTAACAACTTATTTAAACTTCAACATAGATCGCGATGCACAAAACATTCAATTTTCATTTTTCTGATTTTTTCTTTTTTCTCTTTCACTGCATCTTCTATAATATCTCTCAAATATATTTTTTAAATTAATCCTTAAACATTTTTGTCCATTTTTAAAAATATCTTTTAATCATATCTCTGTGAACTCAAGAGAACACAAAATCATGAAATGAAAATTTAACTGTTACATATTTGAAGAACTTCCACAAATGAAAGACAACACAGAAAGGGGAAGATTTGAATCGATTTTTATTGAAACAGGAAAATGCAAAATTAAAACTCAAATCAAGGACAGTTAGACAAGATGTGTATTCTCATATTAAATATTTTAAAGAAATGGCAGCATGGATACTTAAGAGTTGTCTGTCAAGGCGAGTTTTACACGTTTCGCATCGAATTATGGAGCATATGCTGCTACAGTCGTCAGCAGCACACACGCCCTACGTGTTTTTTGTCAATAACTTCGAACGATGTGGTGTATGTGATCTGGCAATACTGTAGTCAATTTGACAAGACTGTAAAAAGCAGTGTATAGGATAGTGAACAAGAAGGAGCGATTGTAGGTTAGCTTAAGTGTTACTAAAAGTAACAAATAATAAATGTCACTTATCCATGTTAATTAGTAAGCATAACCTGGAACCCGTAAGAAAAGAACATAAAAATATAATATAGAGTTGTTCAATAGAAAAAGATAAATAGTGGGTACCAGGTTAAATTGTTGAATTGGAACAAGCTCCTAGATCGTATTTGGTTAAGGGTAATGATAACAGCTCATACTACATAAATAAAATTCATGTAAGGAAGTTATGAAATATTTCTAGACTTAGTAGTGTAACAGAGGGAGTGGGAATGACTTTGTATATTATCGAACTTAATGTACAAAGTACTGAAAAAATATCACAGCAAAACAATGATTATGAGCTCTCATGTGGCCATATGATTAGCATACGCGTCTTCGGCGTGGATTCGATTCTCGGCGGAGCTCATGTGATTCGGATTCCACGTTAAGCTGTAGGTCCATGTCTCATTTAGCCTCTCTGCTGAACGGGCCGCTAAACTTAATCAATCCATCCATTCAAAACAATGAACAATAATTGCAAATAGTCCTGTATATAGTTCAAAAAAATTAAGAATATCTAACAGGCATGTAAAAAAACTATTTGTGGAAAAACTATCCTAGGAGCTACGTTTCAGACAGGTGCATGTCCAGCTGAAACAGATTTTGGCAATATAGAAAAAAATCCTCTACGCTCATCATGGATTACATGCAAACTACAATTTTTCACGTAATAAAATCTAGAGACAGATATATTTCTAGTTGCAACTGTGTATTGTATTCGATGGAGATGCAAAGGAAAAATAATATTCTATTGAAATCTCAATTTGGAATTTTTTATGACATGTACCCTTTTGGTTGGCACCTCCTCATATGTACAATATAACTTTGTAATGATGGGGAAGGTGTAATGTACGCATGTGATCTAGCAACATTGTAGTCAATCTGGCAAGACTGTAATCACTACACAAGACAGTGAACAAGGAGGCGAAAGTGTAGGTTAGCTTAAATGTAACGAATACACCTGTGGTAGTAAATAATCAATCTGTATTTGCTGCGTAAGTCCAGTCATAAAAGTTAAAAAGCTTTCTCCGTAAAACATTTAAAACGTTTTTTATAACTCTTGGTAGGGAAGACCTTGATACATAATTTAAAACTTCAGGTATTTGCCAACAGTGTAAGGCGCTTAATAAACTTAAACAGATTTTACAAAGTACAATGTTTGCAATCCCATTTTTATCAAAAGTACTATTTAGGACAACGCCTTTTACGCAGCAAACACAAAATCAATTGTCTTTGTCAGTTAATAATCATAATCAGTAGGGTGGGCTGAGGAAACTTTTATTCTTCGGTTTTCGCTTATGGAGAAAGGTACCATTGGTAGCACTAACTTCACACAAAAGATTAGAGATTTTTAGGGTAACTCCTTGATTTGCCTAGAATGCTTTGAGTTTCGCTAAAACACTGATTTTTAATTTTTTAAACTTCTTCTTCTTCTTCTTCTTCTTCTTCTTATTATTATTATTATTATTATTATTATTATTATTATTATTATTATTATTATTATTATTATTATTATTATTATTATTATTATTATTATTATAGCTGCATGTTATAATAGCTGCGATTTTTAGAAAGCTAAAATTAAGGAACTTGAAGATAATAGTAAAAATAAAAACATCCGGGACATGTATAGGGGGATCAGCGAATTTAAGAAAAGCTATCAACCTCGTGTTTATATATTAAAGAAATCTGACGGTACAGTTCTCACAGATACGGATAGCATCATAAGTAGATGGAAAGATTTCTTTGACGCTTTTGCTTAACACGCAACCGAAAACTAGTGTGCATGGAGAAAAGGAGATACACACCGCAGAACCGTATATTCCAGAACCCAACCGAATAGAAGTAGAAACCGCTATAAAGAAATTAAAGAAACACAAATCTCCAGGTGTAGATGAAATTCCGGCTGAGTTAATTTTAGCTGGAGGCGAAAAATTGTGGAACAAGATACACAAACTCATTCTCCTTATCTGGAACAAGGAAGAATTGCCACAAGAGTGGAAAGAATCAATCATTGTTCCAATTCACAAGAAAGGCGACAAAACTGATTGTAATAACTATCGAGGCATTTCTCTTCTGTCAACATCCTATAAAATCCTTTCAAATATTCTATTAGCAAGATTGACCCCATACGCAGATGAAATTATTGGAGATTATCAGTGCGGATTTAGATGAAATCGATCAACAATCGACCAAATATTTACCATTCGCCAAATACTCGAAAAAAAAAGTGGGAATACAATACCCCGGTACATCAGCTATTTATTGATTTTAGAAAGGCGTACGACTCGGTTAGGGGAGAAACATTATACAACGGTCTTACAGAACTTGGAATACCGAGAAAGCTAATTAGATTAATTAAGATATGTTTAAATGAATCCCAAAGTAAAGTCCGGGATTGTCTACGAGCTTTCACGTCGAAAATGGCCTGAAACATGGATATGCGTTATCCCCATTATTATTTAACTTTGTTCTGGAATACGCTATAAGGAAAATCAAAGAGGCCTAGAGTTGAACGGTATTCACCAGGTTATGGCATATGCTGATGATGTAAATTTAATAGGAGATGATAGGAGAACAATAGAAAAAAATGCAGAAATCTTATTAAACGCTTGCAGGGACATGGGTCTAGAAGTAAATGCAGAGAAAACTAAATACATGGAAGTGCGTCGGGACCGTAATACAGCAAATTATAGATGCGTTAAAATATTAAATAATACTTTTATTATTATTATTATAAAATTGCGTTATTATTATTATTATAAAATTGAAAACAACTCGTACATTACAGCGCCTTTGTGTAAACGATAAACGTGCCGTTGCTTTCTTTGTGCGTTGTTATTAGGACGATTTTACGAATGGCTTGTGCAAAGGCCCATTGCCGTGCAAAGATAAGCGCTAGTGTGAAAAGTAGCTCTTTTGTCTACACGTCCTTTTTGTGCTTAAGTCTCTACACTAACAAGTTGCAATGTTGAAGAGAAAGGATTCCTCATTTCGAACGAATTCTTCGTGAGTTTTCTTCTTTTACGTCCGTATGCTTAAGAACTTCTTTACTGATCGACGCTTGTAATATAGTTCTTATCTTTGCATTAGTAGTCCGTTTGGAAACTACGTATGGATGCCTTTATCCAGTATTTCAGTAAGCTTTTCATTGCTCATCTTAACAATACCATCTATGAGTTTGATATGACGATTGTCATCTATGTCGTGTCGCAGACAACAGTAGTGGCACATGATGTCATCATAAGTTGACAATTGTAAGTCTCAATTCACACGGTACCCCCAAAAGGCTACTTTTTACATTACCGCGTGTCCGTACATGACAATGACTTTTTACACTGTAAAATCGTCTTATAACAACGCTCAAAACAAAGTAATGGCACGTTAGTCATTAATTAATACATAAAAGCATGTATCACACGAGAAAAATTTCTTACGTGCTCACTGAACAAATATCGCAGTCTGAGTGCAGGAGAACACCCTGCTTAGCTGATTTCATTGAAAAACATCGTTCCACCAGTGCTGCTAACAATATTTGGGGTAGGTCCCTACAACTAAGTTAGTGTCGCTACTTTTCTGCAAAAAGACCCTGCGAAAATCTTAACTTAAATATTAATACATGATCATATATTACAAATGTCATTATAGATAATTTCCATACATAAAATAATGTATTTTTATTCATTAGAGATTCTTTATGCATGCTGAAGTCTCCTTATGTTTTTCTGAAAACATTGAAAGGAGAGATTGTACTTCACATACAGCTTCTTTTTTCTTCCAGTATAATTGTATTTCACATACAGCATTTTTTCAGTATAACTGAGTTCGAATCTCTTGAAAAACAAGAGAATCTCTATAGTACTTTAATTGTGAAGAGATACGAGTATATACGAGTATGTATTGATCTCTTATGTTACATATTTTATGGTCTCTTGCTTGCTCCTTCAGCGAGGGATTTATAGCTGAAGCAGCTCTGAATTAAGAAGCTCGGCCCCAATTTTGTTTTTCATCTTCGTTTTAGTGTCATTCAACATAGAGGAAGTTCAATACAGTCAGCTCAGATTCTACGGTATTTTTCTTCCTCTTTCTCAGAAGTTAGGATCTGAATCGATCGAAACCAGGATTGATAACTTAGGTACAATTTCAGTTTGTCATGATTTTGTGAAGCACGATAACATTGATCAATTAATATTACCAATATGTCGGTTAATTGCACTTTATTTTAACTCGTTGAGTTTCTTTTTTATAAATCCCTGCGTTTCCTACAAATTTACGAAATCCATCCCTACGGTTAAGAATAATGTCTGAAAGTCCCTACTTGTAGGGACATGTCCCTACAGTTGACAACATTGCATTCCATCCCGTTCTGCACTATTTTCCATTTCCAGATTTGTAATTAGGGTGTGCTGCCGACGTCACCCCAAAATAAGATACATTTACCATATATACACCTAAAAATATGACACGCATCGAATAGGACAAATGAACTAAGTAATTTTCAGGAACACAAACAGACAAAAGAAAGAAACCACCAGGAAATCGAGACAATACTTAGCTTTTCCTATTTATACGCGATTAGGCGATTAAAAAATCAGCTAATTTAGAAGACACATAATTCCTAAATAGTACTTAATTGAAGCTTATATAGGCGTTTGGAATACTAAACGTGAATGTACACGTACATACAACTAATAAATTAAAATAACTTATTGTTAATTTTCTTTTTTAAATGGCATTTCAGCGAAATTTCAAGGCATTCTCGGCAAATCAAGGAATTAACGTAAATATCCAAAATTTTATGTGTAAGCTTACCACCTTTTCCGCACTACCCATTATCAAAAATCGAAAAGTTTTTTTTTTTTTTGCTCATGCTAATAACCAACAATGAAAATTTAATACAAACAAGATGCTCAATTTTAATCTATTTATCTATACTGCAGAGTGAAAATTTCTCAGTTCAAAACTACAAACTGTGTTCCAGTTTGTTCAATTCGTATGGATATTATTGACAAAAGGGTATTTGTACTGACTTTTGCTGCTGACTATACAATGAAGGAACATGGAAAAATGTGGCTGTTGGATTGGCGGGCACTCAAATCCAATTCAATCTCTCACTCGGACTCCAAACCAGGCTTCTAGTCTCGACAATCACACGACCAATTTTTTTTTTTTTTTTTGGGGGGGGGGTCATTATACCATTGTTGTGTGTCTTATCCCAAAATTGAACACAGTTTTTTTTTTAAGAAAACACAAAATTGAAAGTAAAAGAACGACAATTTAAAATAAAAAATATGTAACAAAGTACTGTAGTGTACTGTCGCACTGTCTTTTCTTCCCCCTCACATCTTCGTCTTTTTGTTCCTCTTCATCATTGTAGCCAAGGACATTACTAACGTCACACCTACGAAAGATTTAATGAAAGTCTGTTTATTTACTTTTGACTAAGATGTCTTAACCCAATCGCACACAAATATGGTTGTACGTTGGAAAGCGAGCGCGCAAGGCTTTATAAGAAAGGATGCACAACAGTCCGTATCTTCACTAAATAAAATGTATTCCATTTTTAAGGCCTATTTTAAAGAGGAAAAAAGAATGTGTTTCTTATACATCGGAGAATATGGTATTAAACAATTCCATGCGTACAACACAACAATATTGCAATATCTAGTATTGTTGGATCGCTTCTAGAAATTGTCAACAGATGGCTGGTCAGTAGGGATTTCAGGAATGAAATGTCAGAGCATAAGGAAACTGGCCGGATAGAGCACCCACTCGGCACTGGGAGATATGGCTTTCAATCGTCTCCAGTCCAGCAACAAGAATTTTCTATGTTCCATTATTGTTCTGTGCTTACTGCCTACTGGTACTTAATATGTATGAAATAATCCAAATTTTAAAAAGGAAACGCCATAGCCTATCAATTTGTGCGTTACACTAATTTCTAATAGTAAACAGTCTCAGTAGTAGATGTCATTACATGCGCTCCCTGTCGTCAATACAGGGCTGTCGAGGTAAATCCGGAAAATGAAATGCAAGTACGAAAGCCCTTATAACTGAGAAAATAATGATTTATTTTCTGCACAACGTGGCACAAAACTGTAAGACACTTGTTCAGAAAGGAATCTACTCGATGTAACCGCCTTCAACTTGTACAACACGCCCAAGTTTGCCTCGGAACCGGCTACACGCACGTTTTACCTCCTCCTTATCCATGTTGGTCATCACCTCCGTGATACGCCCTCGCAGTGCGTCCTTCGTGTTGTGGGGCTTGCGTTGACCTTTTCTGCGACGGCGCCCCAAAAGTAATAATCAAGGGGGTTGCAGTCTGGGCTAGACGGTGGCCAAAGATCGAGTGACCATTGGTAGGACACATTGGTGTGGAGCCACGCCTGAGTTTTCCTTGCTTTGTGCGCAGGTGCTGAGTCCTGCTGAAACACGTAATCCCTTCCAGCAGCCACAACAGTCGTCAGAACGTCAATGTAAACGTCAGTGTTGATTTTGAGGCCTTCTTTGAAGAAATGCGGTGGCATAACATCCTCTTCGCAGCTTATGACTCCCAAAACCATGACTGATGCTGGAAATTTGGTGTGCATGACGGTACGCACTTCTGAAGGATCTTGACAAAGCCACCTGTCATTTTGGCAATTGCATACTCTTGCGTTTTCTTGTCCGAACTACTCGATTATCTCCGTGATTTTCCGGCGCGAAGTGACTCAAGTATCGCAGCTCTTCTGTCCTGCTCCCGGCTCATGTTTGCACAGCTTGCCACGTGCTTGTACCTCACTGACTCCTAAGGGCAGGCACCACACTAGAAAACTGGAATCCTCAAGGTCACACGTTATACCCGTTAGAGGACGGCCTTGAAACATATTCCGGATTTACCTCGACAGCTCTGTAGATGTCGGTAGCATGCAGGCAATTTGCAGATTTACAACTATTGTGGTGGTTTAATTAAAACTGTATTGAATTATTTCAAAGTGCATAGTGATGAACGTGAATATGAAAATGCTCTGCTTTTTATTATTAGGACAAGGGTCGTAACCATATTTAGGTTTGAGTATTAATGTTAGTGTAACGCGTTTTGGTTGGTGGACGAATTTAAAAAAAAAGAAAAAAGAAAAAAGAAAGAAACAATTAGAGCTTTTAATTAAGCACGGTTTTATCCTATATTATACAACGGACAGGAGGCTTGGGCGCAGCAATTACTAGTTTAAATGATAGCACATTCGATACATATTTTTAAAAAAATGCAATTAACACCCTACTGATTTCTTTCTTCAATTCTTATATCTGCTTTCTAATTCCATCTTTTTCTTCGAGAGAACCCAACCAAAAATATAGAATTTTTAAATTAATAATCAGAGAAGACCTCCCTAATGGTTAGCGATGCGCCTTCGGTGCGATAAGCTCGGGTTCAATCTTCGACGAGAGCTCATGTGGTTCGGATCCCACGTTAAGCTATAGGTCCACGTCTTATGTAGCCTCACTGCTAAAAGGAACGCTAAATTTAAACGAAACAAAAAATATCTAGGAATGATATTTGGACACTAAAAACATGGAAAATAGGCATTTATAATACAATTAGTAGGCCTAAAGTATACATTAAAATTTAACTCGAGGTAATGAAGATAAATATTCAATAGAATATAAAAATTGAGAAATTAACTTCTTTATAGTGTTTAGATAATCTAGAAACATACCTGACCATAGTTTGTAGAAATCATATTCTTGCAAGGAAAGAGAATGAAATTCTTTACATGTATATCTAATAAATAAATAAATAAATAAAAACATTCACATTATCGCTTCTTATAGAAATCCAAAATTTTTCAGTACAAATAGCATTCCGAAGTTTCATAGCAGTTTACACACAGTCCAAAGAAATAAATTAATGGACAAATCCGAAAGAAATTATTGGATCAATTATTAAATATATATATTTTAATTTATACATTTTGGCGGTCCGTCATAGGGAATCATTAATTGGGATTCCATATGATGATAAAGTATTTCTTTAAGGTATGAGTTGATATGCTAAATTTGGTCTTTTCTAGTCCAACATATTTGTTTTAAAATCCAAAATGAGATTTTTATTTCCACAGAAGTAATCGGGACATTTAAAACACGCAAGAATATGGAGATTAGATTCATTTTATACATTTTTTTTTTACCTTTGAGCACCTATCCAATTGTCTGTATAATTATATATAAATTAGTTTACATTATTTTCAAAATCCTTGGAACCAGCAGAAACCTTTACGCGTAAAACAAGATACTTACATAGTTATTCCATTGAAGTCCTGATTTTGAAGAAAATGCAATATTTAGGCAGTGATGTATGGAATATAGAGCGAAATAAGCTAAATAGTCAAAAATAAGCTTTGCTGATATTGAAGCGTGTTCATTTTTATCACATCTCTAAGATAAATGAACAAGCATGTTGCCTAATGACCTTTCTCGATCTTTCACATACTTCTCTTTTCCAGAACATAACTCAGCCTTACCTGTCCACCTAATTTTTTAATGCCTACATTTTGGGAACTTCGTAAAATCATCGCCTTTTCGTAGTATCCAGATTTTGGTTCCGTACAGTGAAGAAGCATGGCTGCAAGCATCATTACCAGTCAGAAATGGAGGTCTTGGAATCCGTCGCGCCACGTATTTGGCTATTCCGTCTCTTTCTATAGTTAAAGACAACTGATTGGAACCCTCCTTCAGAGGAAAGAGGATGAAGTCACTGACCCCGATGTGCTGGACTGCATAGCCAAATGGTCAAATTTAGTTGGGTCAGAACCTCCGGCTCCTGAAAGTCGAAATAATCAGTCGGTCTGGAATGAGCTCATAATAAATTACCGCTTGGTTTCATTATTGCAGAACCCTAATGACATCGAAGATAAGTCCAGGTTACTTGCTGTCATGTTCCCTGAAAACGGTGCATGGCTTCAAGCTCTACCATTATCTTCTCTCGGTCTACACCTAGACAATGAAAGCTTCCCAGTATCCGTCGCCCTTCGACTAGGAGCAAATATATGCGAGCCTCACCATTGCCCAAGTTGCAACTCTGTCGTAGATAAAAGATGTTTGCACGGCATGTCATGCAAAAGCAGTGCCGGCAGATATTCACGCCATTCGAATGTGAATGACATCATTTTGAGAGCCTTAACATCCGCAGGAGTGCCAGCAGTGAGAGAACCAATTGGTTGCAGCCGTTCATACGGGAAAAGGCCGGATGGTATGACTTTAGTGCCCTGGAAGCAAGGAAATACTTTGATATGGGATTTCACTTGCTCAGACACTTATGCTCCCTCCAATCTACAATATTCATGGACAAAAGCAGGCCTTATCGCCGCATGAAGAGCAAAAGAGAAAAGAAATAAATATATTAATCTCCTAGATAAGTATTGGTTTGTTGCAATAACAATTGAATCTAGTGGATCCTGAAATCAAGAGGGCGCTAAATTCATTAATGAAATTGGCAAACGTACATCCATTAAATCTGGAGACACTCGAGCTAAATCTTTTCTAATTCAACGTATTAGCATGGCCATTCAACGAGGGAACGTAGCCGCCATTATGGGAACGTTACCCTCCGGTAAAGAATTAGAAGAGATCTTTCTTTTAAAATTCCTGTCGACGATTAGTATTCTAACAGCATTGAAATTTTGGAAAGAAAGTTAGAGAATTATAGCATACATCTGCGCCCCAAATCTTCTGGGAGTCAAAGCGTTAGGCAATTCATTGAACAGTACTATGTTAACCGGAAGAAAACCAATTCTGGTTTTCCAGTTCTCAGCGGAGAACACGGCAGCTCAAATGCAATGTCCTATTGCAAATAAGAACTTGGAGAGAAAAGTAGCATGGCTTTGGAGATCTCGAAGGCAAAAGACGTTCCGGGGAAAGCGGAGTTAGTATCAACAGTTTAACTGCATTTGAAAGTACTTTGATAATATTATTGTCATCGTTCTCTTCTTGAATCATTTTTATTATTTTAAAAATCCCAGTCATTGTTAACTTAACTAGAAATATTTAAATTCAAAATTTACATTCTGTAAGTTGTTTGTATTGTTTAATTAGAAATAAATAAACATATATTGTTGTGAATTGAATAATATCTTAAACGTTAACAAAAAAAAAAAAAAAAAACGCTAATGTTTAATTACTAATTAATACGGTGGGATGCATATCTATTAATAGTAAGTAAGACTTCTCGTACGTTGATACCCAAAAGCGCACAGTACCTGCGAATGGTTTCAAAGCACCCCTTAATTCTTCCTTAGTGCATCTGGAACGGATGAAGGGTAATTCTACAGTACAGTAATAAGTTGATTGATCGTTTTTATGTACAAATGTTATTACACAGCAAATAGTTCTTTGTATATATATATATATATATATATATATATATATATATATATATATAGATAGATAGATAGATAGATAGAGAGAGAGAGAGAGAAAGAGAGAAAGAAAATAAATAAATGTTTAAAGTTTAAAACATTTCTGTCGACGTATATTACAATTCATCAGTTTGCTGTCTTTTGCAGTTAAAAATTTATTCCAATTGAATTGATTTTTTTTTTTTTTTTGATCTTACATAGAAGTGCGTATTAATTACCCATAAACTAGGAAGAGAAGAAAATCTTCTATAGAAGTACAGACTTACCCCATCACTTTTATTGTACAAAATGGACAAGCAAAGAATTTCATACATCATATCTTTTGTGTAACTAGTTTTCTTGAGATGCGCTGAGGAAGAGATAAATTATTCACATATTTTGTGTTTTCGGACGTTTTAACGTATGAAAGTTCTTATTTACCGTTGCTACTGATGTCTATAGAAAAGCATTTTTATTCTTGGTGTTAAAGTCCTTGTTAATTTATGTTTTTGAAAAAGGTATAAACATTTATTGAAGTATTGAATGAAGGTATTATTTACAGGTCATTGAGTACGAAAACAGGATACGTGCATATTCAACACCTGATAAAATTTTTCGGTATTTTGCCACTGTAAAGCTTTGTGTTCAGCATGGACCATGCGAAGTGTATATGACACCCGACGATTTTCTGCGTTCTATCACTCCTGGAATGAAACAACCAGATGGTAAGCTAGATAAGGAAAGGATGCTAATTACGTGCTTTGTGGAGCAAGCTACTTTTATTAATAATTAACAATTTTTCTATTTTCTGGTGAAGAGTCACTAATAAGCTTCAAGTTAACCAATGGCCTTAATATGTTGTTCTTCTCTGTATTGAAAAAGATCTGAGTGGAGCGTTACTAGTGTTTCTAATAATAAAATGCTAGTGGACCCTTGTTTGAATACTACTAATATAGGTAACTTTTGCTCTTGAAAGGAAAGAAATGAAGCTGTATTTGTAATGCCACCGTTACATTATTTGAACTACAGTATCCGTTAATCAAAAGCTGTGGATATTTGGTCTCAACTGTTGGGCTTTAAAGTTGGAAGATCTTGAATATAGAAATTTGTGGATGAGCGACTAGGTAGACCATATAGTTTTTATCCTGATATCCAATGGAAAAAAGCAACTAAACACTGCAAAATTATGTTCATCCAGTATATGAAAGATGCCAACGAGCCACTATTAAGGATTGGCCAGATTTTATAATTAAAATCGCTAATGAGATATAAGACCAGAATGTTCCAAAACTTCAAACTGACTGGAGATTGACTGCGCACTGTAAAGATTCAGTTAAGAGATATTGGTGATAGGGTTACTGTATAATCGAAAGAGAAGGATAAAGCTGAATGTTTGAAGATTAATCAGAATGGTTTGTTTATTTTTGAGATACAAGCAGAGATTAAATTCAGTTTTTAGACTGAAAATTACCCATGGCGATGAAATTAGATATCAATGATTTATCATATACTGCAAGATCAGTAACACATGCAAAGATTTGAAATAATTCTTCTAAAGGACTGTATTCTTTTGCAATCAGGCTAATTAAACGTAGAGTTCGTCGATTTTGAATGAGAATCGTGTACTGCATTTCGTACTGTACATTCCGAAACATTGGAGACTATATGGTATAAATAGCATAAAATAACTCATTATGGAGTCAAATTTAGTGAAACTCTCAGAAACCAACACCTAAATATATATTCGTATTTACTCTACATTTTCCCGTTGAATCATTATAGCTCAATTAACAGTGTTATTCTCCAGAACATGAAAGACTGGCAGACCTAGTGACTTGTTAGGTGAGTAATGGGTGGTCAACACATACATTTCTTATTGCTGCTATTTTTTGACGTCTAGACCGAAGTTCAGTACGTTTTATTCAAGAGCTCCCGTAGTTTTTGCTATAGTTTGCACTTTCATCTTTGGTCGATGATTCGATTCGTAATGAAGACAGAAGAATTATGTGTATTGATCCAAAATGTACATTCAGAATTCCAAATAACAGCAGAGAGGACGTTCAACGATTAATGTATCATTGAGAGTCATTTGAAACCTCGTCAGGTAATCACTATAAAACTCAGTTGTAATTCATATATACACAACTAGGAGTACATATCGGAGTCGATATAATGTGTTATTAAAAAGGAAGTTGAAATCCGTCTATTTCCTCCGTACTATATATACTAATGTAATAAGCTCTAATATGGCTTGTTTTCGATGTTTGCTTTTATTACGATGTATACAACATTGAAATAATCAATTTCATTTTCGTATTACTAACCCAACTAACACTTTTTTAGATTATGGAGTACGAAAATAGGATACGTCAATATTCGACTCCAGACAAAGTATTCCGATACTTTGCCACCTTGCAAGTGGTTCATCCAAATGGGGAGAATGAAGTTTTCATGACTCCCGACGATTTCCTCAGATCTATGACTCCTGGACTTAAACAACCTGACGGTAAAATGACTAATCAGCATGTGTTTGCTTATTAATCTCATATCTTCTTATACTTTTTTGCATGAAGCATGCTAAGTTACACTAAAATTAATTAGTTCGTAAAATAATGAAGTGACTTTTGGAATTCATTTTATCTTTATTACCTCATGCATTTTTTGGTGTTGGTGATGTAATTGTAACACTTGTAATCAGAGATAAGTTTTAGCACTTGTCACTTGCTCTAGTGATGTCTAAGGAGCATTAGAAGCTTGAAATTGCTCTCATGCAACTTAACACCTGAAATTTGTCTGTTGACTTGTTTTGAGATACTTAAACATTGTTTAAAAAGTTAATTTCCTGATTTAAGTTTCTAGTACAGCATACTGGTAACATATTTAGTTTACAGTATATTGCTTAGCATTTACGTTGATGCATAACCGCGTACGACCAACAAGTGTTGATGTTTACGATTAATCATCTATTATGCACGGTTCTGTTTCTGTTCAGTCTTGGTCTTGACTGTGAAATGTCAGATAGCTTGATATCGAAGTAATGCTAATTGATGTGTAATTAATATTTGGATGATATAGCCATTATCATGTAACTCTTTTATACATGGTATCATTAGTTTCGATTCTCAGTCTATACCTTTACTATGTTCCACAATTTCTTGCAAGTATTCATAATTTCCTGTTTCTCAAACTTTTAAATCACATGAGAAAGAATTTGGCCCGTCTCATCGCGCTTTAGTATCTAGTGGTCCCATTTAGCTCTGGGCAAAGAATCTGCCTTTGTCTAGAAGACCACAATAAATTTCATTCAGAGGCTTTGCTGGAAAATATTCCTGTAGTACTTGTTTTAATATACATGTAAGAAAGTATGCCGTAATACTGTACAGAGGGAAGACATTACATTTAGCTCTCATTGCAAAGTAACATTGACAAAAATAATGTTCTTGATGTTGGACATCACAACATGTATTTAAACGTAATAATAGCAATTTGACGACAACAAGGAAAATGCAGAATATCAAGGAACACTTAATTTGCAACTACACCTAGTATTACCATGAATTCTCGTAACAATGTTTGACTCAAGAGATTACTACGATATTTTGATGATCACAATTCATTTGACTCTGTGAATTTGTGAGTAATTTTACTTGAACAACTACAGAAGAAAGATAGGGGTATGTAAGCTTACTGAAATGAAAGGTAATAATTGTAAAACTTTTAACGTGTTGCAGCAATATCGCTTCACAAAACTGACAAACCATCCGCAAATATTTTTCGAACTCTTAAAAGCAGAAAAATTAATAGGATGTTCATTGATATGTTCCAGCAATTCATTGAGACAAATGATAGCAAAGTATGCGGACACTAGAAATTGTGAAAGCAGTTGCGGATAGAATTAATCGAAATACTGATAGAAAACGATCGGTGGCGTCACAAAAACTCAATATTTCAAAACTATCAATATTTCAACGTGTTCAGGAGAGATATAGCACTAAAGGCTTAGAAGAAACGTAAGTCATTTCCTTGAACATAGAACAGACTAGTGTTTTAAAAGATCATCTGCCTCATTACTATGGTAATTGACACACAAACATCCTCTTGAAATTACGTCCGAGAAAATGGTTAATGTCAGGGAATACGCTTTATCATTTCATGTTGTTGCTGTCGAGAAACCTGAAATTATTCAACGAAGTTACCACCCTGCTGGTTGGCCGTAACATTTCAGTTATCGATACTCTGAGGCGCTTTGTTGGCAAAGATAGCGTTTTTCTCGTTGGAGACCTTCTGTGGTACTATCAATAAGTGACAAAATTGTGTGACGGTCGACGCTACCATTTTGAAAAGTGAATGTTGCAATAAGTTCATAATACCTAGGTAATATGCAGAACATTATTAAAAGAATGGAATACTTTAACAAAATTTAAATAGCTTATTTTACAAGGCATTGGATCATTTTTGTCTGTAGTAAAGCTTTTATTCGTTGAGAAATTGAGGCATAACCCCCTAAACCGTTTTCAAGGAATAATGAATAATTATTCTGCAGTACATCACTTAATTCTGTCAATGATGATGCATGAAGAAGTCTGCCCAGACTCACTGTTCCAAAACTAATCGTAGATAGTCAATAGCGTTCATGTCGGGAGATTGAGCGGATCAGAAGATGTTTAACTTCTCAAATAACTATATATAGTTAGTAGTGGTGTAGAAAGCAAGTTTCCTAGGAGGTCTGTGACTTTCTTAAGAAGCCACACTTTTACATAATAAAAACAAACCAAAAGTCTTGTTTCAGCATATGGAAACATTAAAATCTCACCATAACACTTTGTTTTCAAGATAAATTCCTTTCTTTCAGTATGTTTACTTGTGTGTAGGTTCGAATGGAGATGAGAGCTAGAGTAAATTCCGGCCATGATAGCAGTAAGTGTAAATACGGAACGAAATGCAACATGAACAGAATATTGTACAGGGTATCCCAGAATTCTTTTCCTGATTACTGACATTCATAAGGCGTAAAATATGAGACATAAATAAATACTTTTTTATCTTGAATTGCACGTAACATTTTCAAGTTTTTTATACACAGTTCATAAATGTCTACATTTGATTCTTTCATTGCTCGAAGGTTATCCAGGCGATATTCCAGTTTCACCTATGTGATAGTCAACATTATGTGAGGGATGGATATTATGACTTAAGTAATTCTTCGCTGTAATGTCGTTCACTGATGTTTGGTAAACCTGGTCCTTGACATAACCCCATAGGACGAAATGTAGTGGTGTTATGTCCGGTGATCGCAGATTCCAGTTTATGAGACCATCACGCCCGATCCATCTTTCCGGAAATGTTGTATCCGATAGACACGGACATCTAACTTCCAATGAGGTGGCGCACCATCTTGTTGGAAAATTAAGCCCAAAATGTCCTGAATCTATGGCACAAGAAATAACTGCAACATATCAAGATAGATAATGGCTGTGATCGTCTTTTCAATGAAGAAAAAAGGTCCTATGATGTTATTGTGCATAAGACCGCACCACATGTTCAGATAAGGGCTGTCTCTGACGGTCTCAACCACAGCGTGGGAATTCTCGGACCCCCAGATCCTATCATTGTGTCGTTTGACGACGCCGTTCAAATGAAATGTGGCCTTATTTGAGAAAAAGACACTTTTCAGATAGTGAACATCTTCCTTAATCTCGGACGGCATGGCAGCAGCAAAGTTATAATGATCACTGTAATCCATTGGTTGTAAGGACCGCACGATCTGGACTTCGTACGCACGGAATAGATGTTTATATAGGATGAGGTGCACTGATGTCTTAGGAATCTACAACTCACGTGAGGCTCTGCGAACTGACTTCCTGAGACTTTTACGAAGCCGTTTCTCACTGTCTGAATTGTCTGCGCACCAGCTTCAGGCCTGCCTGTTCTAGGGAGATCACTGACGCTGCCTGTTTCCTTAAAGTTAGCATAGCATATTACAACGATAAGGTTAAATTTTATATATTTCCTTCGTAATCAGGGCAGTAGTGCTCGAGCATTTTTGTAAAAGAAGAAGAAGAAGAAAGAAATAATGTAGGTAATATCTGTAGATTGGTAGATATATTTCTGTTTGTACGTTGCTATAGTGATTAAAAAACGGTTGTCAAGGAGATGTTTTATAATAGTTGAGATAAGCGCCATGATAATAAATGTATGATTTTGAGCTGTGATGTAAAATAAGTAATTTCTCAACAAGTATAGTTTAGAGTTTGAGATTGGTGTATGTTTCAGTGTAATTATTTGCTAGTATACGTAATAGTTAAAATACATGATCACATATACGGACTGAGGCGATATATGTGGCTATAACATCTTGATGCTTTTAACGTCTGGTGGCTGTCTATGGTATGTGTCTGGAATTGTCTCTGGACTGTTTTTGGTGATCGAGTCTCGTGATACGAGAGGACATATTAGGCTTTCTCCTGGTTTGAGTACATGTTTCTGCAAATGGTGTCCCATTCCACTGTTACGTCATTAGCTTCTATAACAAACAAAATAACAGTGAGTATTGTGCCGGTGCTGTGCCATCAGTAGTAGCTCAGAATAATCTCTAAAAATACTCATAGAATAAAGTAACTATTGGGGATAGAACTGATGCACAACACGGTACTTAATAACTAAATTATGATTGAATTTAAATAAAATTCAAATGTTTCTAATTTCAAAATGACTAGTTGGGGAAAAGTGAGAGAGAGAGAGAAAGGTTATGATTAAAAGATAAAGTATGAGCACTAGCCTGATAGATCCAATGAAGCTGGCGTCGTCCTAGTCATCTGGAACGATGAATGTTCTCCCCTTGAAGAGCCTGGATAGCTGGAGACAGTCAACATCTGGATCTCTATCCTGTTGATCTGCAAGGGGCGTCGATAATGCGTCTTTACGATGTTGTCCTTCTACACCTTCATTCTACTAGTCTGCTGAAGCTTAATGAGTCTGCGGTGATAAACCAACAGAATGGTACTCTTGACTATGGAGCTGGTAATTCTCCATCGGTGCGATCCGCTTCTCTCGTCGATCCTGCACCTATCCTAATCGTGTGTCGAATACCTCTTGTTGTTGTGTCCTCCTTGGTTTTGTGTCGCTGAAGAATGATGACTTTGGAGTTCAAAGAATCGGGAAGTATCAGGCTGTTCTTGAAGGTATGCGGAAAGGCAATGAGGAAACTAGTCGTGTTTATTAACAAATATGCGTTTACAAAAGCCGTCTGAGAATGTACAATCTTAATCAAAGTTTCCTTCCGATGAATTTTCAAAAGTTCATGATTCTGTCGTTGATAATGCAATTTAATAAAATAATACAAATTAGCAAATTAAATTCACAGTTACTTCTAATACACAGTCACTTCACACCCCCTCTTCGAAACCAAAATACACGAAAATTTTAATTTTCCGTAGTACAAAAAAAAAAAAAAAAAAAAAAAAATCAATTCCAGAAAAAAATGTTTGTTGGAGATAAAAGAGTTCTTTGTACAACATATTGTTTATTTTGAATTAATCCTTGACTGCAGAATGCTGAGTGAGCGTTTCTGAGAGAGTTCATATAATTCACTGGGTAACCTGAAGATATGACAACAGCGTCTCTGGGAAGATGGAAAGTAAGAAAAAGAAAAATAAACATTAGTTCTTGCATAATATCATTGTGAGTGACATGTGTTTTAAGGTGTTAGTGTGGAATCTCGTTAGTGCTCAGGGAGGGGAAATGAAAGGTAGGAATAATACTAAATTTAATTTTCACTAACACAAATTATCAAAACTTAGATGCGTATAATAAAAATAAATCATAATCAAATAAATAAATATTTCATGAGTGTGGTATAATCTAATGTAGACCTCTTTATAAATATATATATATATGTATGTATGTTCCTCTAATGCAAAAAAAAAAATAATAACTTCAATAACAAACGTGACTAATACGCGAGAAGAAAAAAAACGGTGTAATACTATCTAGCTAAACAAAGATAGTAAAGCTAGACTACACAAGAAGGGTACTGATTTCAGTTTGAGAAAAATGAGCTTTAAGTTATTTAAGCTTAAAGCGTCCGTAGACTGGAAAAGAATTCCAAAATATGGTTATAGCCCCATATACTGGCTGTAATCAAACTATATGAAATCAGCACGACAGAACTATTCACCTCATATAGCCTACAACCCTAACTAACATATAAATTCTTCTTATCTTCATCTTCTTTCTTCTTAATCTTGTTCTCTTCGGGCATCGAATGCTGGACATCAATCATGGCATCGAATCCTAGACATCTGAAAGGATGTAGCATTGTTCTTGCAATCTTGACTTCAATCTTCTTAATATATCCATCGAAATATCTATCCATATACGTGTCGTTGATTTTCTTCATTCTTCATATACTCACATTTCAAAAAAAAATAAAAAAATAAATAAATAAATAAAAATAAAATAAAAGAAAAGAAACTTCTGTAGTGGTACGTTGTCCAATCAAATAAATGGTACAATTCTTGAAGATACCAATGTGTTCCAAAATTCGAAGTATTCCAAGTTTCAAAGTGTTCTACCGGTAGATTTGGATGCACTATTCAAAACCAAGATAAAACTAACTTCTAAGCGTGGCCAGTGCTAAAAGAAAGTTTATCATCCATCGGCAAGGTGTTCCTATCCACAATCCAATCTTCAAGAAAAGTAATCCACATACAAGTTACGTGCGGATAGACGGACTAACAGATTCTTCATCAATGGGAAAATATATGGGGAGTAATCGCTGATAAATGTCCCAATTCTCTCTATCATAAACACAAAATACGACACGGTCTACGTCATCAAGATGTTCCTCTAAAAATATTCTTGTTGTAGCCAAGGCAATTTTGGCAGCTTCTAACTTCGCAAACTTAAATGCTCCAGTTGAAATGTTAGGTAGTACTATTGTAGAAAGATCATTCTCCAACATTACTTTAAAACAATTTTTGTACGTCTCTCGTAAAATCTTCTTGTCTGAATTCCGTGGTCCACATGTCATAATCACATAATTAGCTGGTAAACGATAACCATTGGTAATCTTCGCTTCTCCTGGCTTCAATGATGATATGGTCAAACATTCTTCTAAAAATTCAGATCCAGCTGCGTTTTGAATGGCTTTATCTGCACCACCTAAAGGAGTTAAGGTTTCATTCGTCGGATTTACTAAAGCATCTGCTTTTATGTCCACTATGTTACCTTTATAAATACTAATCTTCTTATTGATGGCAGTATTACAGGCAAATTTCGGTTTTTCTTCTGTGGAATTCTTCCCTATAGTTGCCCACGTTGGTAGATTTTCGGCAACCACAATATCCTTAATATGAAGAGAAGGGATGAAAATTTCTTCTTCTAAACATTGTTTCTTGGGGTTGAAAATCTCTTCAGTTGGTGGTCCTTGTTGGTCTTCGCGTCTCGTCTTCTTCTTTTTCATCGTATGGTCTTCCGTGCAGACGTTGATAGGCATCTCTTCGTCAGAGTCTTCAAGGTGGTTTTCCTCTTCCGGGTTTTCCTTCTCATAAAACTTCTTCAATCTCTGAACTGCTATGCTATCTATCTTGTAAGATCCTCGGGCGGTTTTATACTTAACAAAATATGAATTTGGATTTTCCACACGTTCAATTATGCCTGGACCAATAAACTTTCCGCTGAATGCTTTGGCGTGACCTTTTTTTTATTGTGGTATCTAAAATCCAAACTTTTTCTCCTTCTTTAAAAGCAGGTTTCGTATGTCTCTTGTCAAAAAATTTTGTCGCCGTTTTATGACGTTTATAAAGATTTTCTTGCGCTTTATCTCTAATCTCTTGTAATTGCTGTAAACGAATGGCATTATCTTCATATTGACACGGGGTGTTTAAAATTGCATGATGAAGTAACCTGGGTTTGAAGCCAAAAAGACATTCAAATGGTGAAATTTGAGACGATAAATTCTTGGTGACGTTAAGCGAGAAAACTGTAGGTTGTAATAAGTCAATCCATTCTCCTAAATCTTTGTCACATAAAGCTGATTTCAATCGTTGTTCTATGTTCCTAATACTAACTTCACAAACACCATTACTGTAATGTCCATGTACATTTACAAAACGCATGTTAGCACCAATCATAGCGCATAATTCTTTAAATAGTTCACTAGTGAAGGCACTGCCTTTGTCTAAGACAATTTCATAGAAAATTCCAAACTTTAAAATCACTTTATGATAAAGAAATGAAGCCAAAGTACTTGCTGTAACATCAGGAAGGGAATCTGCAATTATGTATCTAGTACAACTGTCTACTACAACTACCAAATATTTGTGATTTAACATATTATTGGGGGAATAATTCCCAGCTACATCTATGTGGATGCGATAGAAGGGGGGAACGGAGGGATAAGTAAGCAATGTGCCATACGGAGGACCAATTTTCGATTTCGATACTTGACATATCGTACATTCTTTACACTTATGATATATATATTTCTTCATGTTGGGAAAATACACTGTTTTTACTAACATATCATAGGTTTTAGAATAACCAGAATGAGATGATCCCAATGCAGACGTATGACAAGCATTAAAAACTTTATAACGCAAAGAAGTAGGAACTGCAACCAAAAATTTTATACCTTGAGAAGTTTTCTGTTTTCTATACAAAATTCCATCTTTAATAGTAAAATATAATGCTTGGCGTTCTATTTTAGGATTTCTATCTTCTTTCTGTTCCAACCAAGAAAATATCTTTAAGAAACGGATCTTTACGCTGTTCTGTTGCCAGATTTGGCTCATTTAAAATTGAAAATGAATTTGAGGTCTGAGTAAACAAAATTTTCGGATCTTCTTGATTCTTTTTTTCATCTTCCAAATTTCTAGGGGGGTTAGAAAAACGTGAAATGGCGTCTGCCTCTATGTTACTGGAGCCACTGATATGTGAAATAGTAAAATTGTACAATTCGATTTCACTTAACCATCTGGAAATTTTACTTACATTCTTTGTTTGCTTCAAATAAATTAAACTATGACAATCTGTCTTCAAATAAAAATGACGTCCCAAAAGAAAATATCTGAATGAACGTAATGAGTATAACAATGCTAGTAATTCAAGCTGATATGTGTGTAATTTTCTCTCACTAGGAGACGTTGCACGACTACAATAACTAATAAGAACTAGATTTGTATCGTCAGATGAATTTTGAGGTGGTTTGATTAGACCAGAAAGAGCGACCTTGCTGGCATCGAAATAGAGATACAGAGGATAATCAGGCTTGTACCTCATTAGACATGGTGCTGAAATGATGGCTTGTTTAATATTGTTGAATGCTGTCTCCTGTGCGTCCTTCCAACGAAAAGAAGCGTCTTTTTCAACAAAGAAAGTAACGCTTCTGCTAATTGACTGAAATTAGGTAAATACGAACGAACAAAAGAAGCCAATCCTAAAAAACTTTTGACCTGTTTCTTTGTTTTGGGGCGTTGATAGTTGGAAATTGAGTTAATTATTCGTTTCGAAATAGACAAACTATCTTTACTAACGGTGTGACCTAAAGCATCTAATGAAAAATATCCCAATATTTTGTTTTTTCTGGGGAAAGCTTTAAACCAATTTCTTTTATTCTTTGAAGCAACATACGAGTTAACTGCAGAATTTCATCAAAACTATCACTAGACCAAAAATAATCGTCAACATACGCAAATATTTTATCTTGTGGAAGACCTTCTAAGGTGAGTTTCACTAATCTGTTCATACCACTAGTAGATGTCTTGACCCCCTGGGGCAAAAAATTAAAATGATACGCCCCAACGCCCGGAATCAAAAAAGCTGTAATAGGTTTAGATTCTTCAGTGAGGGGAATATTAAAGAATGCTCCAAAAACGTCGCTAGAACATAGATATTTGCGTCCTGCCAAATTAGTCAAAATATCTTGAATAAGAGGGACCGGATAGCTGTCAGGAACCATTTTTTGATTTATATGTCTCGCATCTTGTATAAATCGATACTGTCCATTCTTCTTTTTAACAAGCATTACCGGAGAATTGTACGGACTAATACTAGGCTCAATGATCTTACTTTCCAATAAAATATCTACTTGTTTTTTGATCTCATCCCTTAGATGAAATGGTATCGAAAATTGGGGTCGATTTACTGGGATATTGTCTACTAATTCAATTTTATGCTTATATCCTTTAGCACAACCATAATCAAATTCATTCCAAGAGAAACTAGAATAAAATTCCTCTACTAAATCATATAATTGCTGTTGTTGATGTGGCAAGAATTCAGGGTTAACATTTACTCTATATTTATCATAACCTTCAGGAAAAGATTTCGTATCTACTGCATTAACTTGATGAACCTTATTGTTAGTGCTATTTTGTTTCTTGAAGTTGGTATCACTGATAACATGTTCAGCAGAACCCAAAACAACATCTTTTTTCAAATAAAGTTTACTTTTACTAGGATTAATCACAGAAATTACCGGATGAATTTCGTCTACAACTGATTTACGCACAAAAATTTCTGCCTGCGTATCTATTAATTCATTAGGAACTAATAAATTGCGAGTTCCTGCAAGATCATTTACTTTTTTTAATGTAACTTGAACACTTGAATTAGGAGGCAAAACAACAGAGCGAGCTACTAAAAATTGAGGTTTATATAATTTCGCTATATGGTTAGAAATTTCATCAAAAGATACGTATGGCGGCAATTCAACTCTTGGAGGAATACCAAATTTAACAAAACTAAAAGAATTCTTATTGTGATCAACCATTGCAAGATGATTTTTCAAAAAATCTTGGCCAATTATACTATTATACGGAAAATCTTTATACACTCGAAAAGGATGCGTAAAATACTGTCCCCCTAATTTAAATTTCACTAAAGCGATTTGATCACTTCCTTGAGAATTTCCAGTGACGCCACGAATAAAAGTCGTTCCTTTGAGTATTTTATGCTTATTACTTAAACTATTACCAGAAATTAAGCTGACAGTGCTGCCTGAATCCAATAGAAATAAATGCGGCTTATTATCTATATATGCTTTAACATGAGACAAATCAGCTTCATATTGAATAGAAACATAATATCGCTTACTATTTCTAACATTATTACATATATTATTGTCTACTTTATTCCTATTATTCGATTTAACATTCTCATTTACATTGACTGCATTGACAGAAGCAGGAAGCAACGAATGAGAGGAGGATGCATTGGATGGATTTCTTCGCTCGAAACGCGAACGCTCATAAGATTGTATACACACAGATTTTCCTTTGTGTGCGTGAGAAACTTTTACGGCCGCTGTTCGTTGCACAAGGCTTTCTAATTGGACTTTGATACCGTCTAACTGAGCTATCAATGTATTTTTTTCTTCAGGCTGACTTACAATTTCATTTTCGTTCTGAATATTAACATCTAAAGTATTTTCTTTTTGCTGTATAGCATTATTACTAACAGGATGTATATTGTATTCGTTTGTTATTGCCAAGGACTTCAATTGCTGACTACGCACTCTGACAAGAAAATTAACTCTTTCCTCTAGACCTAAGGACTTTGCTAACTCAATAACAGTCTTATAAGATTTTCTTACAACTACAGAATAAAACGAAGGCAATAACCCATCGATTATCAAGTTAATTTGTTCGGTCACTGGCATCTTCGGATCGTACTCAAGTATTAATTTCCACTTATGAAAAATGTAATCTAAGACAGATTCAGAATCTGACTGTTCCCTATTTCTCATTTCTTGCTCTAAAACTTGCGAAACTATATTATCTTCATAAGCCTCTATTAATTTCTTCTTAATCTGTACATACATGAGATTATCATATTCTGCGGTTGATTGTAAAACTAACAGATAAGCACGAGCCCCATTTTCTAAACAACACGGCAACAAATGACGTTTCTATACATCACGTAGGTTATGAAGGACAGAAAAATCCTCAAAATGACTAAAAAATGACTGAACTGACTCGTTCACTTTGCCGGAAAATCTGGGGGGTTCTACTAAACGATCTAAAGCAGAAGATATAGCACTAGTATTCTCCATTACATCTATTTTCAAAATCACACTGAGATAAATATCTTACACTACTATATATATATATATATATATATATATATATATATATATATCCAATACCAAAATGTAAATAACACTTCTTATGTACTAACACAAAGAAAAACAAAATATAATAACTTGGCAAAATTTCTCTTCTCACCCACTTAATCATTCAACTAAGGAACAGTAAAACAAAAACTTACTCTAACAGAGCAAATGAATAAACGTAGCGAGGGTGGGCGGGTGGGCTAAAAATAACTCTACTCAATTTCTCTCAGAAAAAAAACTATAAATCGTAATCTATCGAAATTTTGGGATCGTAACAAAGGCGTAAGCCTCACAGCATCTCCATCATGTGCCGCTGCTGTGCCATCAGTAGTAGCTCAGAATAATCTCTAAAAATACTCATAGAATAAAGTAACTATTGGGGATGGAACTGATGCACAACACGGTACTTAATAACTAAATTATGATTGAATTTAAATAAAATTCAAATGTTTCTAATTTCAAAATGACTAGTTGGGGAAAAGGTGAGAGAGAGAGAGAAAGGTTATGAGAGAGAAAAGATAAAGGATGAGCACTAGCCTGATAGATCCAATGAAGCTGGCGTCGTCCTAGTCATCTGGAACGATGAATGTTCTCCCCTGGAAGAGCCTGGATAGCTGGAGACAGTCAACATCTGGATCTCTATCCTGTTGATCTGCAAGGGGCGTCGATAATGCGTCTTTACGATGTTGTCCTCCTACACCTTCATTCTACTAGTCTGCTGAAGCTTAATGAGTCTGCGGTGATAAACCAACAGAATGGTACTCTTGACTATGGAGCTGGTATTTCTCCAACGGTGCGATCCGCTTCTCTCGTCGATCCTGCACCTATCCTAATCGTGTGTCGAATACCTCTTGTTGTTGTGTCCTCCTTGGTTTTGTGTCGCTGAAGAATGATGACTTTGGAGTTCAAAGAATCGGGAAGTATCAGGCTGTTCTTGAAGGTATGCGGAAAGGCAATGAGGAAACTAGTCGTGTTTATTAACAAATATGCGTTTACAAAAGCCGTCTGAGAATGTACAATCTTAATCAAAGTTTCCTTCCGATGAATTTTCGAAAGTTCATGATTCTGTCGTTGATAATGCAATTTAATAAAATAATACAAATTAGCGAATTAAATTCACAGTTACTTCTAATACACAGTCACTTCACAGTATGTACACAAAAACTTGAATATGTTACATGCAATTCAAGATAAAAAGTATTTGTCTATAGTCATATTTTATGTCTTATGAATGTTTATAATCAGGGAAATAATTCTGGGACACCCGGTATAGCATTTACTACTCAAATTTAGTTTTGCAACGACTGTACAACAAACAACAAAAAGTACTGCTATCTATCTATCTATAAAATAATATTTTTCCCAAATTTTCCATTACGAAAAAAAAAAAAGATTTTTCTTCAAAATTTCCGTTTTTTTCTGACCCTTTGTACACTGTTATAGACTAAAGATAATAGGAATATTATAGTAGAAGTTGGAGAGGATAATGAAGGGAAGAAGAAAAGAACATGAAAGTAAAACGAGCAACGAATATAGAGAAGTTTAAGGAGTAATAGATTTTGGGTTCAGAAAAGAGAAGACGATTATGTTCTACTTGAATGTAAAGTTCATGTTCACGAGTCTATAGAGAAGAAATACTGCATAAGAGATTAGGAAATGGGAATAATTCGGATGTAAAGAAAGCCATGAGACCATTTAACATCTGAATATTATAGTTGGTGATGAAATGGTACCGATGAAAGAAGGCATGAGCATAGGGTCTTGTTTCAGTCTAGTAACATCGGATGTCATCATGAACAGATATCAGAAAAAGGTTATTGAAAAATGAAAACTACACTTTTTATTAAATCTGCAGATATGTCCACGATCACTTGCGTATATAAAAAGCAGAAATAGATAGTGGATTTTATGAATGACCTATAGGACGACCGGAAAGAATTAAAATTGTAGAAGAAATTGGAAAAAGATACGTTTTTAAAAATTTCTTAGATATGTGAATAGAGAGGAAACAAGGTGGCAGCTTCAAGACATCTTGGTTCCAGAAGCAGCGGAAGTCTTCTTCTACAAGAGAAGTGATGTAAATATGTGAATAAAGTTGAACTTCATCAGAAACATACAAGAAAAAAATGGAGAAGCCTAATACGAGGGAGATACAGAAAAAGAAGGATGTGCGGAAGTTATGAGAATAACTCAGTCAACATGGACGACGAACATGAGAGAAAGAAAATGAGGAAACAGAAGCTGGAAAGAACAGAGGAAGGTGAAGAAGAAAAAAAAACAGAGAAGACAAGATAGTACAGCATAGAGAATTTAGGGAAAGTTTCAGAAAAGATGATGTTGAAAAAGAGTGAATAGAGACGCAGGAAAAACCTTAGAGATAGCCATAGAAAAAGGAAAGAGGAGAGAAGAGTTTGACGAGCAGATGGAAGGAAATATTTACAGAGTCAATTCCAAGGACTACAATATGGTGTACATTAGTGAGATGCAGTAAAAGCTAGACGATATACTGAGCCAACGTAAGGACTAGTAAATTTTTAAAAAGGTTAAGTAACACAATTTATGAACACATACTGTACATTAAATGCGAAATAGATTAGGAGAGGGCATTAATTCTGGAACAGGAAGAAGGAAAAATGTCAGAAAATAGAAAGAAGCAAGGAAAATTAGAGAAGCAGCACAAACTGTGGAATAGAGGATCAGCTATTAACAAAGAATAGGAAAAACTGTCGTTGGTTTTGATTGATTTGTATTTACGTTGTTTGTCAGCAGCGAGGCTATATAAGACGAGACCTAGGATTTAAGGTGGGATCTAAACCACTGAAATGCGTTCGATACTCTCCTGTTGGGAATTGTACCCCGGACCTCATACACAAGAGGCATGTGCGCTAGCCCCTAGACTAGCAAGGAGGACTAGCTACTTATTAGAGAAGAGAGAAGGAAAAATAATTAAACAGCCGTAAAAGAAAGGACAAATAATGTACAGGCCCAGTTGGTAGATCCAATTTCTCTTTTTTATTATTTTTATTTTCATTTACTTATTTACTTTGCTCGTGCTTCCGAAAATGATTAAATAGGTAAAGGTGTTCTTTGTTTCCTATTAATTGGTGTCTGGCCCGAAAGTAATCGTTTTTATTGGAAGTATTAGATGATTAGCTGTAGTGGATTAAAGGCGCATATGGATGGTGTGTATATAAGATTCATTACGTATTTATAGACATTCTTGTGTCTGATGGAAGTAACGCTTTTGATACCGAGACGTTACACTGTGTACTGATTTTTGTTAAGTCTTCGTTCACAATTATGAGAGCAAGTTTTGTAGAATTTAATTTAAATCTCGAAATTCAGTGTTTGCCAGGATTTGCAAACGTAACTGCATGATGGAGCAAGGATAGTCAGACTTTTCGACTTAATCTCCGATGGAGCTTCTTGGGTTCCGTATTCGATTATTAGTTGGCAAATGTAGCGTCGGTCCCATGTTAAACTAGGCCCACGTTCTAGGTTTACTCGATGTTGTAAAAGGCCTCCAGCTCCAATAAAATTAAATACATTAGATGTTAATTCTCGAAATGTCTGGAGTTGTAACGACAAAATATGCAGTGGATCACAGTAGGCACACAATGAATTAGGATTTTTTTTTTTTTTTTTTTTTACTCGGATCTCCTTTCACAAACATCCAGCATCATTACACACTCCTGGGGCGTCTGATTATGTACGAGTAAATGTTACGCATTCCTTATGATTTGAGATGAAGAGAATCTAGTTATTTCCCACCAGAGAGGTTTGACGTTTCCTCCCAACCGATGGAATGCTAAGATTTTCAGATTATTAGCTTTGTTTCTCGTAGTTTACATTCAGTATTGTAAAAGGAAGTTGCTTACTTGAGCCATGTTGGATGTTTTTTTACTTTCCTATACCGAAACGTAGTTTAAGAAAATTTTAACCATGCTATGTGGTGCAAAGATAAATATGGTGAATGCAGATAGAGGAAATGTGATGGTAACATCGTAAATACTAAAAACAAACTCAAATAAATTTATCAATACAACAATACTTGGAAAATCATAATTCGTTGCCTACCCACTGTGTGAAATACTTCAAATGTTAATATTTCTTTTGTTAATCGCTTACTTTACATTACATTTACAACGGTAGAAATGGCTTAAGTATGGTGAACATCAGTATAAACGTTCACTACTCCTTTTCTGCTCACTATGATGCATGGAAGTGCTTCCAATATAATGTAGAATTTCATTTTGTAGTTTCCTAGCACACTGTGCCACGACTGTAGTTAGTGACAAATTTGGTGTAACTATGCATACCGGTATACAATTTTTCTTGTTAATGGTTTCATTTGGTAAAATTACAATGTTTATGTTCGTAGAACTAAGAATGCCAAAATATCTTTTCAAGCATGAAAGTGAGGTATATAACGTCACCAACTGGTGAATCACTGAAATTCTGTTCAATTCACTGGGGTTTAAATACCTTTGTGTTCGGAGCCTTTTTGCACATCACCCGGAATTTATGGGTGTGCTATGATAAGAATGGCATGTCATCTCATTACCATTATCCAGAATAATTTTTTGTATGTATGTTGCACGTTGCATGCCAATTACCATCATATTGTATTATACCAAGTAGTATTTTAACATATTAGACTTAAATACATGCAAAGTTTTAGTTCGGCTTAGCTTCTGTGACTGGAATTTATTTTAAAGATTTCTAGGCACTAATTCAAATACAAAAGTATTTAGAAAATCTTTTAGGGCAGGTCTTTACTTTAGGAAAGGCAGTGACAATAATCGATTCATCTGAACCGGTTCCTGCAGTTGCAGCAGGAGCGTCATTTCAGATTTTGCTTGGCGGGGGGGGGGGGGGCAAGACCCCTTGATATAAGTAAGATTTCGCGTGTTTCACTGATTTACTACTATTCTATTGATAAAATCTATATACACATCTCAAACTCAGGGGGGGCAAATGCCTCTCCCTGCCCCCCCCTAAATGACGCCCCTGAGTTGCAGCTACAGTTCCCAAGAATGAAAGACATAAAACAACGTGTCCTGCGGGGCTCTAACCCGCCTTCACTCGCTGACGCTCGCTCGGCAATACTATGTGAATCATGAACAATACTAACAGTGACAGGATATCACTGCCTTGCCCAAAGTAAAGAGTTACCTCTTTTAGTAATACTGAAACGTTTAATTTAGATATTTACAAATATAACAAATGAAGAAACTTAAATATTAATTTAATCATTTATTAACATTATCTTGTATTTTTCCTCTTTTGCATCTTCAAGGCCTGGGACTGGACCAATTTAAGAGATTTGATCCGAAGGTATGTAGTGTAGATTCTTAGGAAATAGTACCTAGTTTATTTATGTACGTGTGATATATTTGTGTGTGTATATAAAAGCAATTTTATCATAATACCATTAACTATTGAACATTTATGTATTAGTGTTAAATATACTTACTATCAAATTTTAAGTAAGTCGTGCTATTTTAGTTAACACGTGGAAAGTGCGTGGTTTATACTCGTAGGGAAGATGGATCTGACTACATATTTAACAAGACTGGAAGGAGAATGTAAACACTGAAATAAAGTTTCACTGTCAATGCACAAGGAATTCCATATTAATAATTTTGTATTTCCAATTGAGCTACGTATCAATCGAGATACTCTGTACTGAAATAGAGAAACTAGTAAAAAGATGAACGCACGTGTTATAGCAACTTTTGTTTCTTGATATGCATTAAAAGAATGTAAATAAAAAGAGAATCAACACAGAAAGTTGCCCACTATAAAAATAGTCGATTTTCAGTGGTCCCCCTGACGGAACATTTAATTACTCTTCCGTTCCGATTGGTAGCTATATTGGGACCTGTATTTGAGCGTGATCCGTGGAATGGTGAAGGTAAAAGTGACAGCTTTCTTTTAGGGACTCATTTGTGGGCTTTTCGCCGCCTATTATAGCCACTCTACAATAGTAAAGCTGTGCTAAAAAGAGGGTTTAATCTTCACCAAAGCTGATGTGGGTCTTATTATCCGATAATGTGGCCAACATAACCCTGTTGTATATGGTCGGCCGGAAATTGTGAAAAGAACACGGCTCCAGCCTGCTCGAATCCCCAATTCAATGCACGCCATTAGAATCCCTCAACGCAGAGAAATTTGGCCATATGACAGTATTTTAAAAAACTCAGTTTCCAATATCATCCGGAAGAACCGTGTAACGAATGCTTGTCACAAATCAATCAGACACCGCCTCTCTGAGCACCACATCTAGAAGTTTTAGAAAGTTATGAAATATATCTCGCAAGGGACAAATGAAAACGGATGTGTACCCTCGATGGGGGATGGCTCTACCTAGGTGAGACCAACAGAGTTCGATCCGTTTTCTACTGTCAAACAGACCACAAGAGCCTTTTGACTTTGTGCTGCAATGCAAGAGAAAGTTCTCCAAGGGATTTTTGGTGGGGGTAGGATATTCCAATTCGGGAATACCGCCACTTCTTGAAATGCCTTCGAACATTAAAATAAATGCTGCTTACTTCCAAGAGAACATCATGGAGCCTCTGTATGACATATATCCCGCACGCACCTGTATGGTGACGAGAGCACAAAAATATGGATCCACAGGAACTAGGCCTACGGGTATACAGCTCGATCATTCCACGCGCTTTATGCAAGAAAGAATTCGAGTGGTTCCATTTTCGTCCGTCCCTGGGATATTCCCGGACGCTTCACCAATGGAGTATTATAAATTTAGACTCCTTTGCTCGATGCCATTCCCGTACCGTGGAGGATCTTTGGAAAGTTGTCAAATCAGTATGGCAACACATTCCTATTCTACGCAAAGTTTGCAAGAGTGGAAACTACGATCGTTAGGGCTTGTGACCATCACACCGAACACAATCGGTGTAAAGAAAAAGGAGATAAGTGGTTCAAAGTCGACTATTTTTTATCGTGAGCAACCTTTTGTAAAAATAGCCATAAAAACCTATAAAATCATCATGAGATACTTTAATTCATAGAATTAAATTAACAAACGTATTATTATTCAATGACGTTTTGATTACGTTTACATTTCTTTCCAACTAAAATATTCGTTCAGTGCACTGTCTCTTAAACTTCCAGTACTATAAACTTCTACTCAATGCATCTTTTAGTAGCCTAAAGGCACAAAATCAATAAAATCTAGGGAGTAATGTAAACACAGACTGTACCAACAACGTAGTTATAGGATTTTCAAAGCTACTATGCCATGTACGATCAAGGCATTGATGACTATTTTATTTTCATACTTATCTAAACATTGTAGTATTCTGGTAGAAATGTGAAATGACGTCTTTGTATAGGGGAACTTTTCTCAAAAATGGAGGATGGTGATTAGCCCTGTTCATTCACTTCAATACTAATTTTAGCAACATAGTCAAAATTGTTCTTCCGGACTAAAAATAATTCGAAAATATTGGACGATTTTATTTGACTTTATCCTAATGGAAACAATTCAGTTGTTAAGACCATCCCTAAATCTTTCTTTCAAGTGTTACTGTTACGTGAGAAGTGTAAGGGATTTAAAAACCTTAAAGCAGATTTTACGTACATTACTTGCCCAGCCTCATATATTATCTCCATTTTGGAGTTTCAGTAGAAAAGTTTTATTTGGGTTTTTGAACTTACATATGAATCATACACCACTTCCTTAAAAATCAAACTTGTCTTAAAATGTAGATGATTAAGTGGAAGACTTAGTTGAAACCAAATACAGTATCTGTTTCAAGTAATCATTCAATCGACAATTCTTCTTTCGCTCTTTTAGAGTACAGGAACTGCTGTAAATAACTGTATATATTGTAGAAAAGTGTTGTAGTATTGTTGTGTGCTCTGTTCGTATTATCTAAGAAGTAAATAAGCTCTACCGCACGAATAAAAAGTAAAGGTAAAAATGTTATTTTGATTGATTCCAACATTAAAAACATTAATGTAGTAAAACAAAATTTGAAATGCTGATATTGTGTTAAATTTTGGAAGCAATTAAGATGAGATCTTTACTTTTGTTTTCTTTTAATTTGCAATTTACTTTTATGTGCAGTCATAACCAACATTTACCGCACCAATTAATGAAAATTTTAAGGGAAGCTCAGGATGGATTTGCTGGCTTTTAAATTTTCAAACTTTCTCCCCCCCCCCCCAAAAAAAAAAGATATAATAGAAACATTTAGTGTTCATTGTAATCTGATATTGAGAAAATACTTTTGGATAAAGTGGCTAATATTGCTGGAAACTTATTTATCACTGCGTAATTTAGCCACGCGTTTGATAGCATAATAATATTCTGGTACAAGTAATGTTGCGAAGATATATATATATATACTACTTTAACAGAATTTATTATTACTAGATCACATATATAGATTGTTCTATGCTTTTCTGTTATTTTGCCAGTCGTAAACACTCGTAAAGCCTTAGATACCTTCTCTTAAAGTGTGTGCGCGTGTATGTGTAAGATAAACAATTTTACTATCGGCCAGAAAACAAAGTTAGGTGATTCCGCAAAACTGATTTAATATTGAAATGACTCACGCTTTTGGAGATTTAATTCTGAAACTTTTTTCAGTTCTTTTCATTCAACTTTAAATTTATTTTTCGTTTAATTAAGATATAGATAACACAGACTTTTACTTTGATAGGTACTCTTTGATTCGATTAGTTAAATAACGAACGTACTGTTTGTTAATTTGATGCATAGATTATAAATTCAATTTCGTAAGAAAGATACATCTCTTTATCAATTAATATATTGGAAAGATTCTCAGCTACTACACGGAAATAAATATTTTTTTCTCAAGTTGATAATTTTATGTGCATAGCAATACATAATTCACATTTCGTAAAAGTGTAACAATAGAAAAAAAAATACTTACCGCTGATTTCAAGATTATTATGTATATTATTCAATAAAATAAATCTTAACTAAACTCTCACATGTTGATTAATTTTGTTGGTATTGTAGAACTTCGTGGAACCTGATATTAATTCAAGAAAATCAAACTTCTTGTTGAAATAAAATGTGTAAGATTTTAGAATGAGACTGGTTTGGGATTGAACCCGAGTCTCCAGCTTGCCACCCCGGTGCGCTAGCTGCTGTGCATCTATTGAGGGTATGGTGAAAGAGCAATTTGCAATTTCATGTTTCCTTTAATTCTCAAGATATATATTTGATGTTGAAATTCCGTGTACGAGGGATGTTCATTAACGATTTCCTCTGACCACTTACAACTGTTAACTGAGAGAATCGAAATTTGGTAAAGATATTAGTCCTTCTTGGCCCAATGGAACATCCAATGGCTACACACTTTTCCCATCACTTTATGCACTTATGGAGACCTTGTTTGTATATAGAAGTCCATAGATTGTTCCAGAAGCCATCAGTTGACCTCAGAAATCATCGTTTCATCGTTTTGAAAATGCTTTCCCTCCAAAAATGACTTCATAGTTAGGAAGAGGTGAAAGTCAGATGGCGCTAAGTCAGGAGAGTATGGCAGATGGAGAAATATTTCATACCTGTAGGATCGCACTTCTGTCTGGTCAAGATGATTATTTTTTTCTATAGTCCCCACACTTATCTTGATATCTTCAGCTAGTTGGCGAGTGGTTATTTTCGATCCTCCAAGATGTCAGCTTCCAGTTACTCAATAGTGTCTCCATCAGTAGTGGCGGACTGGGGTCGCCCTGGAATGGGAACTATTTCTACAGAAGTCCGACCATATTTGAACGGACGGTACTGTTGTTTCATAACATCATAGATGACGCTTTCTCCTCTTCGTAAGTCTCTTTCAGCTCCTCAAATGTTTCCTTGGGTGTGCAGCCTCTCAAGTACCTCTTGACCACCGCTTGGGATTCAATTGGATCCATCTTTACACTTTCTTTCACTTTAGTGTCCGTTTTCTCATAATCCATAGAGACATGTATCAATACACATGTACATTGCAGTATTTTATATTAACTACAGCTACGTCAGTTGAAATATTTAATGAACCCCTCTAATATTGTGCGTCACTTAATTCAAAGGATCCATTCTCTCCTTGAACTGAATTAATAAAGAAATAGACGAAATTACAAGTGAGTACCGTTATACTTCGCGTCGCCGGAATAGGCGTGTGGCGTCAGCCAATAAGCTCGCAGTGCGTTGTTACCATACCTTCAGTGACAAATCTAATCATTCATAATTGCCCACAAATACGAACAAAATCAATTATGAATGATTAGATTCCTCCCTGAAGGTTTAGTAACAGCGCACTGCGATCTTATTGGCTGATGCCATACGCCAATTTGAGTGACGCGGAGTATGGTTCCATTACCGTTGTTTTCAGTTTTTAAAAATATAGTAAATTGATTGATGAAGTACCTTTTTCATAGGATAGAACGGATGGGAAAGGTGTTCTAGGTAAAAGAAAGAAAGAAAAAAAAAAGATTTACAATAATATCAGTATGTATAACATAAAATAAACTATAGATAATTACGGTGTTGTAGCCGGAATTGAGGAAGTATAACTATTGGCCGGTTATGAAGTATTGTGTGCGCTTGAACAAACATATATCTTTATAACCAAACATAACCGAGAGAAGGAATTTTAAAGCTGATTCAGTTTTACATGTTTGAACCATATAATATAGGCTAGTGCTACAAAGACAAGTGGTCTTATATTAAACAATGAAAACTAAATAAAATATGGCATGGAAAAATATGCCACTTATATATTATTTCACTTTATGTATTTATTGAAGAAAAAAACTAGGTAATACAACATACCTTACAAGCTGGTAACATTCGCTTTTCTGTCGTCTCAATCACAGTACTTGAATTTATCAAGAAATAATTAAAATTTGAATTATATAGTGTGTTATCATAAATCCTAATCACCCGTTTTTGATCCTCCGTATCTTAGTTATCTTTCTGAAAAGTCTGGAGCAGCAAATCAATGTATAGGAATATTCAGTTTTTTCTTTCGTGGAAGAAATAAGCGTTTTTAAGACTTTCATGGACATGCTCCATGATAGTTAGAGCAGCGATTTCTAAATTGTGCTTCTAGAATCCTAAAGATCCTTAAAGGCTCTGTAGTATACTAAAATTGAATAATAAGAAATAAATTACTTTAATCATTAATCGTAATCGTTCAAAATATCATTACTTTAATAATACGGTGCAGTAATTACAAGCCCAGCTAGTAGTTATTAAAGAACTTGGTTAATATGATAAATTAAAGTCATATTATAAAAATTTATTCATTGAATGGAGGTTATTTGGAACTGTACGCGAGGATATAGGAAATATTTTCACATCCTGTTTGTTGTAATCGAAAGTTTTTCTCCTGAATAGTTTCGACTTGGTGAAGTACTATCGAATAATAACGTGTGGTTATTTCAGTTTGCACTATAAAAAACATGCTGGGACTCTGTGGTCTCCACTTTGGGCAAAAAGAATCCTACGGTCTCAAAAATGAGAGAACTTGTAGTAGAGGGAATATGCAGTGTATTAATTTGAACAGTTGTGAAATAAAATAGTTAAATTTTTCATGGAAAATCTCTGTGTTGTAGAAAGCATTTATTATTATTTTATGAAGATTACTTTATTATTAAGTTTTATTCTAATAACATTTAGTCAAGTATTGAGGAATTAACTCCAAATACTTTTACCGTGAAATTGATGGGTGAAATATTAGTGGTTGCTAACACTCGTTTTGTATCGTACTGTTGAATTAAAAAAAGATTTAAAAAACAAACAGTAATGCTTTTATATTTAGATGGAAGTTATGTGTAATTGCTTTATGTTGCTGCGATCCTTTTTTGAGTCACAGGGCTTCTAGCAATTCAGTCTCAGGTTTAGGTTCAGGACCGCACGTAACCGAGAAAATTTATATAGATATATGTTTTTTCTTGACGGGTCGTATATTGAAAGGCGACAAGAGGTGACCAGATGTATTTAGGTAGCAAATTTTACTGCTAAGAATATCTTGACATAGTTCTACCATCCAGAATATGAATTGATCTCCGATGACATGATTTGAACTCCGAAGTTGAGTGTTTAGTAACAGAAAAGAAGAAGAAGAAAAAAACATTTAACAAGTTACACCTTTCACGATAAAATATTATAGTTAATGATAGAATAAGATTATTGTCGGAAAGAGTCATAGGTAACTTTTCACTTCTACATTTTAAAAAATGAGTTATTTCGTGCATTGAGTCGTAACGTTTAAAATTTTATTGATTAATAGGTTATGGTAATATCTTCACTACAGTGGTATAATTCTTTTCTTTTTCTTTCTTGTTCTTTTTTGTGGATCATTTTGTATTTATTTCTATTGTGTGTATAATTTTATTCGTTTATGTGTGTTGATGTAATTTTGCTTTTGATGTTTAATTTCGACTGTTGTTGAGTTATCCTATGTAAATAAATAAGTCAGCATGAGAGATCTTTCCTAGCAAAGTGTTTATTATGAAACGACGTGTTATTTGAAATATCTTCTTGTTGTCAGTGGCAGACTGTAAGCTGTTTATTTGTACAACCACTCGGAAAAGAATTGTGAAATTAAGATATATATGTCAGGACTGTTAAACGTCATTGTCATACATGCTATTAAAATCTATGTGCTTTTTATGTTGTATTTAAAGAAAGTGTCTAATTGTTGTATGCCTTGTATTTGTGAAGTATATATGTTATAAATGTGTGAATACTTTATAATATTTTAAGTTAAACATATTCCAATCAAATGCAATATTACTGTATATTATATTTGAAGAAATTTTCATACAATTTAAGTTATCAAAACACAGTATTCCAGGAAGAGTTAGCTTACAGCTAATCCTTTTTGCTGGATTTTTTAATTATTATTATTAAGTCTTATTTTCAACTGCAGTATCTATTTTATATTAAATAACTTAAAATATACTCGAGTATATATACGTGATTGAGACAAAGCAATCCGAATGCAAGCAAATGAAAATCAAAATATAATGTATTCTAATGATTTAAGAATTACGCACATAAAACACTAACAAAATATACTCAGACGTTTGATTATTAATCAATAGTCACAATAACATAGACCACTTTTCCCAACCAGTGTGCCACAGTGCTCGATTGGATATGTCGCGAAATTTTAGAATTTAAAATAAATTTTGTCTCATTAATTTAAATTCTGTAGGAGACATTTTATTTTTAGCATGAAAGCTTTAAAGCTAAATCAAAATCAATTTTGAGACAGACTGGTACCTGTCATTGGCAACATCAGTCCTCAGCTGCCACTACTAATACTATATAGAAACTTAAAATTTTAGACCATTATAATTTGTTATCATCATAATAGAACATATAATCTTAGATTATTATAATTTATATAGTAATATTATAATTTATATTATAATAAAAAAAATCTGATGAGTGTGTCGCGGTGTCGTGAGAACACTTGAAAACCTCTGACATAGACAAGAAAAGAAAAAAAAATAGATTTAATTATCGAAGAAGATAGGGACAGGAAAATCAGAATACTAAATGTATTATTATTATTATTATTATTATTATTATTATTATTATTATTATTATTATTATTATTATTATTATTATTATTGTCACTACTACCACAAGAAAAGAACAAACAGTACTTTAATAAGTCGTTGACCGATTTACTTGAAATGTGCTCAGTAATGGTTTCAAACGGTTCCAGATTTGATTCGGAGGGAGCACCACTCTTCCCAATTGAAAATATGTAAAGTATATCCAATTTTAAAACTCGTCGTAGACGATTTGCATAGGTTGACTGTACAATAATTACCAATGTGTTACGGAAGATATGAAAATGTGTAAAAGATTTATATCTTATAATTTGAAAATTTGCTGGATGACGGCTCAGTATTCAATAATTTGTACTGCTACAGTTTGCATTCTATTTAGAGTAACAACATAAAATAGAATAAAAGCAAATTATAGATCTGTTCTTCGTTTTTAAAAACTAGTGCCTACCGTTTTGGGACTTTCCGATAAAGATAGTAATGTGTAGTGTGCTACTTGATGCCTAGTGAAGTCGAAATTAAGGACGTAAATCATCTTGAGCGTTATTTTCATGGTTTAATTGAGTCAAATTTAGTTCCTTCTTTCGGTATCGAGATTATATCAAACAGGACCTACTACTTAAAGTGGAATTCTAGCCGCAGTTCGGATTTTTATCAAAGGTTTATATTAGATTAGATTAGATTTGAATTTGAGTTTTTTAGTGCCCTTTCAACAGCGAGAAAGGTTTACATTAGAGACGAACTTGGTGTTTTCTTCATCTTTGCATTTTCTTGCGAAGTTGAAGTTTCAAAATATGATAATGACGCAGCAGACTTCTTTTATTTATTGTTTGTTTATCAAAGTAACTTGTCCTGTAAAATAGGCATTTTTATTTGTTAATCAATTTGCCTAAGTAAATTGTTTTAAGATAGATTATTTTTTATTTGTCTTAATATTATTCTTTGACATATAGTATTCTTTTCTGTTTAAAAATCAAAATGGATTGAAATTAATGAATTTAAAATTAAATTTGATTAAAAAATAGTCACTTTAAGTTAATATATTAGAAAAATAATCCAAATTATATATTTTCCCTTAATTACATACTATATGTGTCATATTTTTTCTTATTTTGATTTAATTTGTTTTATGTTTCTTGTACGTATATAATATTTTTTGTTATTTGCTTCAAGTGTGAATGAAGATGTACTGCTGTTGATTATCAACTATAAATGTATGTATATAAGTTTGATTTGCTTTCTTAGTTTATTAGGCGTAATATGTGATAGTTCTAACAGTAACACAAGACTATGATCTGTATAAAATAAGAAATAAGTGAATTCAGCGTTACTTATACAATATGAAAAACAGTTCAATAAAGGTATCAATGATATGCCTATATTTGACTAACAAAGAGAAAATGATATAGAGTGTTCACAAAAACACTCATTTATTTGAAGTGTCTATAAAGTCAAAATTTAGTAGAATATTCTTTTACTTTTGTGGTTACAATTTTATCAAGTTTCATGTGATATTAATTCATCATAGATACCTGGTGGGCGCCCCACGTGTAGCTCGGCAAATAACGATGCGATGACCAGAGTCGTATCACTCTTTCCGAGGCATATCCAGAGTGATCAAGTTGAGAGCTTCAGTGATGCGTTCCTGCAAATCAGCCATAGTTTGGGATATTGGTGGCACATACACTTGGTCTTTAACATACATCAAAGAAAGAAAATCACAAACAATAATGTTCAGTGATCGCAGGAGGAACACTGTCATTTAGTCTAGTGTGACCAATCCATCTGTTCGGAACGATTCATTGAGAAATTTACAAACTCCATAATACCAGTGGTATGTTGCCCCATTGTGTTGAAGATAGTCATCTATTTATCAGTCAATTATTGCATCAACTTGTTAGTAACATATCCAATTAACTTTGGCCAGTCACTGTGTTATCATCGAAAATAAACGGACCATACACTTTCCGTTCTTATATGACACAAAATCAATGCTGGATTTACGTATAAACTAAGCAAGCTATAACTGAAAGGCTCTTTGAGGCTCAAAAAAATTTACAGAAAAAAGTGGATGTGCATTTTCAATATATAGGATGAAAAAACAAGTTAAAAACGTACATACATCAAAAGTGTTTTGTGTTATGTAGGCTCCTATGATGTAACCAATGAGGCCCCTCCTGCATAGCTGCTCTGAAGAATATCACTAGTTTGCTCATTTCTGCACATAGGGAGCCTACGTTCTTCATAGACTGGTTGTATGGCAACATGTTGCATGCAGCTGCATACTGCAGTGCAGACAATTTGTCATTGGCAAGGGATAGCTGGACATATAAAGGACAATATTGCCTTCAATAGCTTAGGACCTCATCAAATCTAAATCTGGTCTGCACAAAATAAGTTACATTTTAGAGTCACGTTCAACTTCCAATGTGATATGCGAATTTTGAGTCCCCCATATCCGCACATTATGTATATACACTTTCCATTTGTGTAAAATGTCATCTCATCACTAAGTTATCTTTGAACAAGTTGTCTTCATTGACCATTAATATTGGAGACCAGCGCAGAGTTGACATTGCTTTGTCATCCAATTGTAAGTTCTTCACCAGTTGCAATTTATAAGGGTGGAAGTGTATGCGACTGCGTAAGAGCTTGCTAACCGTGCTTTTTTGGGATTTATAATCCTCAGTAACTCGGCATGTTGACTTTCTTGAGCTCCTTAAAAAGCTTCTCTACTTTCTAGTGGTGTAATGATTCTGCATATAAACAAAAACAAATGTTTTGAGTCAGTGTATTCACTGACATCTTATATTTCAATATGTTCCAATAAGTTCTGATTTTATAACAACTTCTAATTAAATAAAGAGTGTTTTTGTGGACACGTTATAGATTGAAACTAGGTTGGGTTTTAATAGTATAAATTATAGTATGTAGAAATGCGTATTTCTCAATCGCAAACCGTAATATGACATTGATTTACGAATAGAGTTGTAAGATGTGTGGATTTTTTTTTTTAAACTGAAAGAGCAGTAACTTAGTCATGTCAGCAACGTAATTGGAAGAAGTAGAATGTGACATTTCTAAGTTATTCAATATATATATCTGGTTATACTTCGTTAATTTTTTTCTGCTACTGTCGGATAAACAAGTTTCGTATAAATGCCTAAAATGCGCATATCTATCTGTTTGTACACATATTTGGTTTGATACTAAAGGAAGGGAAGAACGTTACAGTTTGAAACAATACTTCGTAACGGTTACTATTATTATCTTTAAACCTCATACGATTATTTTGAGAGGTATGAGGAGTGATGGAAATATAAGTCAGCTGCATATACACTATGGAGATAAGGGACAGATTAGACATAATGAAATTATCTTGTATTACAAGTAATTATTTTATTTTTTTTTATTTTATTTTTTATTTTTTTTTTTTTTCCTTTTTAAAAATATTAACGTTTAGATACCAATGTATGAGCATAACAACTTTAGAACAAAGTAATGTTATAGGATGACGAAATTTGCCTTTATATTCGTATTTGCCTCTAAACTACAATTATATATTTAAAATTACGTTAAAATTTAATTTCTCGCGTCAAACTAATGGCGAATTTTCAGTATATCTTTTGTAACCTTGAACTCGAAAGCTTCGTATACTGTAAAGATTCGTGAATTAAAATATTTTGATCCATAACTTTTTGTTTTACAAGTATCATATAATATCACTGACAAGTCCAATATCCGCGCAGATAGTCAGAAAAACATCATTTACACAGAAGAAGAGGAAATATTTGAGATCCATGTTAAGTCATGTAATGTATATACAATAAAATGACAACGTTTGGGTAATATATCGATACTTATACCACCATTTGGACTCAAATCATTTGGATAATTATATCAAAGAACATATATTATGTTAATTTTTTTTATTAAAGTTTAAGATTAAAACCGAATGATCAAAAATGACAAAAAAGATGGAAGTTTATATTTTGTGCCAATAGGATGATCATCACAAACATGGTCAGTATATTTTTCACTATTAACAATTCAGTATGTAAGTTCACAATTAGACCCCAGTTTATTATCCAATTGATTTGCTTCGCTATTTCAAGTTCTACTTTGGTTACTAGAATAATTGTTGAATTGAAATATGTGAAATATAAATAAAATTATAAAGTCTCTTCTACTTGTTCACTCAGTAATATAAATTTAAAAGTACAGTAGAGCTGCCGAATCGACGAATAGTTAGTACACTTACCTGGCATTCGTGGTCATTCGCGTGGACAATAGTCTTCAGACTGGAGTACCTAAACGTGCTAGAAAATAGTGAAAGTAAAACTAAGTAAATGTAGAGAGTGAGTTATTTTATGACTTGTACGTAGTGATGAAACAGCACCAGAGGGAGTAACCTTAGCAAGAGAGAGAGAGAATTTGTGTGTATGTGCCAGGTAAATGATTAGGAAAAGAATGTGCCTAAGGTCTTGATCACCATAGTACTGCGGTAGAAATAATAAGAAAAATGCAGATGTATTGAGTGCCACGGAATTATCATACCATGCTTCGAGTACATTGAGACGTAATGGAATGAGAGTAATGGCAGTAACTATTGTGATAAAGACATCTCGCTCAACCTGGGTGACCGCGTTGCAATGGGAATTGACGTATATCATAGAATACCTATGCTGATACTAACGGACATTTTCTGCTGAAACTATGTTCCCTTCATGTCATAAAGGAAACATGAAAACTTGTTAAAAAATTTAATACTTAGTGTCCATTTCACACGTGACTATTACTGCTTAGCTCATTAATCAAGAATATCCAATGTAGTGCCCAGTGTGCCTAATAGAAGGATGTCCTTTTTCTCTGTTTGTTTCGGCATGTACCCGTCTGTCACTTGTGCGAGCCAGTAACAATACTGTAATTACTGAAGACTATAGACCCTCGTTCTTCACTAAATGAACCCGTTCTTGGTACTACTAGACGTTCCCAGCTCTGATGGATGATGTGGAGGCAGACATATCAAAGTCATACGTAATTGCAGATGGTAAACACGAAAGTTTTCGGAATTATCAACCTTCTGTTCCAACGCACTGTTGGCCTTCGCTTCCTTTAAGAGGGACTTTAGCTATCCAAATTGTAACGAACAATTGAATGGTCCAGTGTTAATGTGCCCGCGATGGCTCAGTGGTTGAGAGCTCACTTTCAATGTGTAAGGTCCTTGGTTCGATCCTAGATCGCACCAAGTGTGCTTTGTGGTGGACAAACCACTGTGTAGGTAGGTTCTCTCGTTTCCTCACACACTCATTCCACTATTATTATCTACTTCATCATCATCGTCGTCTCCATTAGTCTTGGACCATAATGAGATCTTTAAACTAAAAAATGTATATACAGACACTTACTAATTTCATGAAAACACCCCGAGAGAAAGCAGGTCAGATGTCTGGGTTGGAAACGGTCAAACGGCGACCCAGGCGCCAGACTGTTGGTGATGGTATGTTAGAGCAAACTTTACACTACGTGAGGAGCAGTAGAGTGGCAGTGTCTAGTGAACTGAGGAGACGGTGATAGTGTAAAATGAGCGATCTCTGATTTCCAAAGAGGGCAGATTGTTGGCGCTTGGTTATGCGGTACGAGCGTGATGAAAGTGGCAAGTATGTTTGGAGCGTCGCGAGGGACAATGTCCAAGGTGATTACGGCCCACAAAACTCAACGACAGTACCACATCAACGAAGAGAATCGGTGTTTGGAAGAAATTCTTGAGTGACAGGCCCCACCGAACATTAAGCCGAATTGTCAATCAGAACTGTTATGCGACTGCGGTGCAAGTGACAGAGAAACTCAAACCTCATCTCTCACAGCCTATGTCGATAATCACAGTCCACCACGAGTTACACGACGTAGTCGAGTTGCAAAGGCGAAATCTAAGACAAGAGATTAAAATACTTTAACACAATGCCAATGATGCCGCGAACATGAAACATGGTCTGCTAATGACTGGAAACATGTGATATGGTCGGATGAGTAATCGTTCACCTTATTTTAACTTACAGCGGTTACTTAGGGCGGACTCCCAAAAAAGCGCTATGATCCGCAGTTTCTTCGCCCAACCCTGAAACATGACGGCGACTCTGTGATCCTGTGGGCCGCAATATCCTTGTTTTCAGTGGGTCCTGTGATGATGCTTACCGGTCCCGTCACTGCCTGTGAGTGTTACCATTTCAGGGGACCATGCTCCAGATGTGTTTCCGGGCAATCACGCTATATTCCAGAATGATAATGGCTGAGGCTGTTCCGGGATAGTTTGAGGAACTTTCTCTGGCCCATCCAATCCTTGAATCTCGAATAACCCCAATTTATGTTTAGATTCGAGGTCCAATCATTGAACCTCGAATCTGAACATAATTGAACGTCTGTGGTGTGTTTTGGAGGCGCGAATCCTTTGCAGATTTCCCGCTCCATTCTTTCTTATGAAATTGAGTGATGCGCTGGACACGGAATGGTGTAGTATTCCATTTGCTACCATTCCGTCTTCTATGACTCTATTCTACGTTGCATCAGAGCTGTTCTGAGAACGAAAGGCTGGGCAGCGCCATATTAATCTGGTAAGTTAGTTGCACTTTTTCAGGTCGTCTCCCTCGTGACAAAAGGGACGTATCTTGTTTTTAAATTAAAAGTGGGTGATATACTAACTTGAGTAAAAATTCATTACATGGTATTGAAACAACAAGTTATATACCTGAAACGAAAGTAATCAAATTAAACTCTAAAATAAATAGAATAGATAGATAATACGATAGAATAAATACAATAAATTATGCAAAAATTTAAATCTCCTAGAAAAGTTGAAAAAATTAAATATACCCTTTTGTCTCGAGAGGGACGAACTGTCTTCGATATATTGATGCGCATTGCTTCTCATTAGCGTCTCATTCTATTGTTTGTTTAGTGTTAATAATATATCGGAATACGCTTTGAACTTAACTACACAAAATGATCATGATTACATCTTCTAGAGATGTTTAGATGTTAAAGAGCCATATACATTATATACAGACATTTGTGTTTTTCACATTTCCTTAAGTCCGGTAGCTTGTTTTTTTTTTTTTTTTTTTTCTAGTAGAGACGTCAGCATCGAGACTATATGTCGCCGTCACGATTGACTCGGTTGCTCAGGACTGCACGATTAAAAAAGGAATAGGCTAAAACGAATAGGGTTCAAATGAACAAAAGTGCTGCTAAATGAAAAGAAGAAAAAACAATAGCTAAATTAGAAGATAAAAGAATAAATAAAATAAAATACATAACAATGTGTGATGCATTGGTAGATATAGTGTTGCTACCCATGGCAGACACGAGAATTTCAATCATATTAAGTATAGAATAGTTTATTTATTTGCCTTTGTTTACATATTCCTACTATTTTTTGATTTTCTGCAATACTCTTGACCTTTTTTTGGGTCCTCGTTTTGCTTTCAGTGGTGGTTCCCGCTAGCAAACATTATTTAACGTTAATGTAAGAAATTGAAGAAAAGAATAAAAAACAAATCCGTATATTCTTACTATAAATAAGGTTAGCAACACAGAAATAGTAATATTAACTTGTTTGCAAATATGTATAAAATTAAAGCTTTTATATTAAAAATGTTATAAACAGGATTGTAAGTTTTGAAGGAATTTGTATTCTAACTTATATTTCGTTACTCACAAAATATCTGTATGTCAATAATGACTACCTGCTAACAAAATTTTTCTACCTAGATACAATGATTAGCTTTGCGTTGATTCTATTTCCCCCTTTAATAGAAAAAAGTCTATATTGTATTGTGTATGGTAAGATGTACTTGAAGAATCATATGATACTTCATATACGGATATATGTATATATAGTAAAACGTATATATATATATATATATATATATATATATATATACGTTTTACTATTTCCGTGTTTCTTAAAGAAATAAAGCTTGAAGAGAAGAAATGCATTCGAAATATGAAGGCAAGTTTCGTCGTTTTGAAACTTAATCAGAACCACATCTCTTTATTTCACACACTTTCTCGTAATTTCTCCTATCATTTACGTAATGCATATTCTGTCCTCCATCTGTCTCTTTTTCTCTTGTAGTGGCTGATTAAGAGTTATGTTTCACTGTGCCTACTTTAAATATATATCTGATCGTCATTAATGTTTCTTTGTTCTCTGTTTGCAGTGCGTTGGAGAGGTGATGTCTTTTTCCCTTTCTTTGCATGTTTCTTACCTTAATAATTTCATTACTTCGGGTATGAGGCATGCAGGTCTTACTGTTACTACTACATAAGCTACTAATAATTCAACTATATTCTACTGCTGCTTACTTTTACTATCATTGCATGTAAGGTGTGAATTAAATAGCCGACCAGGGAATAAATTATATAGGATTAAAGTTCCAGTGAAAGAAAGTTGAAGAATATCAGTTGAAAACATCGAATTCTGCCACTGTAAGACATAAAGGCATATTTTTAATTCATATAAGGTATGAAAGCTACGTTTATAATTCCATAGAGGTGTTAAATTTTCCTTTATTTATTTAAAAAAAATACTTTTAGTTCCACTAAAGCATATGTACACAATCAAAGGATCTTGCCATTAATTTGAGTGATCAGCAATTGCACAGATAACAGATGAAAACACGTGTTGTTGCATAGTGCAAACAGATGAATGCACATATTGACTAGTGTATTTTTGGTAGAACTTAGTATTCATTCTTTGAAGGTAATAATAGTACTTGGAAACAAAAGTCAGTAAATTTTAATTATCTCTATATTCTTCTCTTTGAAATTCAGTACATAATTTTAATAGCTGTCACAAATCCTTAATTTGATCGAACTATGGTTGTCGTTGTTCCCTCAGCACTGAGCAATCGTTGCAGTTGCTATTCGAGAGATGACCAAAGTCAGAAATCCAAGGATTCAATGTATTCTGTATTACGATAGGAAACAAAATTAATGCATAAGTGAGTAATCTCTTTTAAAAATATCTTAATAAAACTCTAACTTTACCTCGTTCAACATTGCGTTTTTCTCAAACTGGACAGTGTTTTGAGATCGTAAAAATTCCATTGCTGCTTATCAAGAATATATCATCATTGACAAAAATGTCATTCCTGGTCCATTAATTCACACACTAACTTGCGCATGTGGTAAATGCTATAAATGTTTCATAAACTATAAGTAATTGCATTATTAATGCATGTTGGTGTGTTTCAGTTACTATTTTTGCTATTCATAAATCTAAGTTGTTTCTTTTGACTGTGGTTGTTATGCATAACTTACCTATTTTGCTTGTAACTATAATGCCTAATTCTTTGATATATTGAATAATTATTTTGTTATTAACATTTATTTAAATGGCTATGCTATTCTTATAATAACTTCTTTGGTATAATTTATCTCATATTTATTTTTTAAAAAAAATTACAATCAAATAATTAATAATACTACTATAACTGTCATATTTGGGAACGATTTTTAATACAAAAAGGTTAATGTTTGAGCATCTTTTTACAGAATATCTTATTTATCGCAGCATTTATTATTTTCTTAGTAATAGTAGTGGCTTTAAACGCTATTTAAAAAACTAATTATTATAAGACCTATTTCTAGCATTAATAGGTAGTCGCATTTAAAATAGCATTCATTGTAGTTGTAGGTATTTTTGTTGTGGAAACCAGTGTTAGTGTTCATAAAGTTTGTAATTATCAAAGTGTATCAGTCTTTCTGGAGAAGGGCTTTTACTGTATTGCTACAAATAAACTTAAATGTGTAGCATTGTAACGGAAGTGTATTTAGAAACATTTAATTTGTTTATCAAGAAGCAATAAGAGTTACAGTTTCGATACACACGTAAAAACATTTCTTTTAAATTTGCAAGTCCACTAGTTCCCGAAAGACAATGTAGATGAAACAAATCTTTTTAAAGCTAGTGAGAGTAAACACATTTACCACAAATACTAAACTTTATGGATTGCTGTACTACAGAAGAACTTGATACATTGCCTATGTTCGCCCGAAGACTAAGTTACCTATCGCTTTCTTATGTTGACCCGAAGATTGCAAATTCAACTTCTATCTCGTACGAGAAGAATTACGAAACAGTATCGTGAAAGTATATCAATCTGTATTGGATGTTAAACAGATATTCATAACGTAAGTATTAATTATATATTATTAAAGTCAGCAAGGTGAAGTTAATTGCAATAAAAATTGTTACAAGGTTGTGTGCTTGTTGTTCGCATGTTCACAGTCAAGAAATTATTGTAATAATTGTTATAATTTATAATATTGTAGTATAAATAATTAAATTATTTATTTGTTGAGATGTGTTAAAAATTCAGAACAAGAAGATGCTTCAGGTATCAACTTAAAATAAGTATTGAAGCAAAAGAAGAAAACTTTTCTGTTGCGAAGCAAAAGAAGAAATCTTTACTGTTGCAGAAAGGTGACCAATTTGGTGCTGAAAGCTATATATAGATACTTATTCTTTCTCCTTACATTACCTTAAGTGAAAAAATTTCGGTTCCACATTTAGCAAGGAGAAAATAAACAACCTACGCCATCTGCTGGCTGCTTTGTAAGCTATTTGAGTTTGAATTTTAAGAGCGCGAGAGAAGAAAACAATATATCTCAACAAAAGTGTATCACCAAATTACATACCTTGGTCATATTTTTAATATAATTAAATCGATTATTTTCTTGCACATTCTATAAGTATTTATGAATTATGTACTGCATCGCTGTTATTTGCGTAAAGCTAAACAATAATTATTTATGACATACTGTGTTGGTTTCAATATTTCTGTTAATTTATTTCTGTTGAATTGCTTCTAAGAGTTTTAGAACTTTATTACAAGATCAACACAAATAATTCATAGGTAACCATTACAAGATCAAGACAAATAATTCATAGGTAACCATGTATGTGTTAATATAAGATTTCTCACTGTATCATTGTGTATATGAAAATTTAATACAATCTATGAAGTTTATGCTGAGAAGACTTCTCAACAGACAAGTCTTCGAATGAATTGGACGATATTTATAATCTAGTCCCAAATAGTAGCTACAACCATTGACTATTATATTTGGTAATTATACGGTAATGTCTTATGCATCTATTAACATCAGGAATTATATTTTAATTGGATATTGCATAAGAAAATAATACCCTGCAGCAGGAACAAATGAGGTCAAATATATGCCACTTTGTTAGTAAACAAATCTTTACGACAACTTAACTCATACCAAGATACTAACTAAGATGTCTTGACATTTTTTTTTAACGATAATCTTGACTTCTACTATTCTTTAAGTCTTCTTCATTGTTTGTAATAATTACCGATTTTCAAAGTTCTTTGATAACCTTAAATATTCAGAATGAGCATATTCTTCAAACGCCATTTCCTAATATAGAGGTGCTCCTATTAGTGGAGGGGTATGTGTAAATATAACAAAGTCTGTGGCATTTTGAATGAAGCAATTATGTGAGTGGTGGCAATGGATAGGTAATGAGCTATAAAATCGGGTAATACTGGGTGTTTTGTCTCAAAGTGTGGCCGAGCCGATGAGATGGCCGCTAACGCCGATATAAATGTCTTTTTAGTGCTATACAGGCTAAAGTTCTCAACCGATTCATGGGAGGTTGCTCATTTTGTTTCTTATGGCTGCTGCATGTACCTTTGCACATATATTTACCAAATATATACTTTGAAAACTTCAAAAATTAAAAAAAAAAAAAAAAAAAACTATGAAAACTGGGGTAAAATTAAATCACTTTTTCGAATTTTAATCGGTATACCGGCTAAATTATTAAAGAATGGGTTTTAATAAATGTCTCATTTTCTCCATAGCTATTATTTATACATATTGCACAGATATTTGACAAATAGATAATTTTACTTATTCAATTTTTTTAAAAAATCGTCAAAATTGATATAAAACTAAATCTCTTTGAAAGATATGCAGTCAAATATCGACAATGAAAGTGGTGTGAAGTATAAAATGTTAACAAATCATTGTGTCGATAAGTACGTTAAATTAAACAAAAGTTTCCAATTCTAGGGTAATTTATTTTTATGTTGTAGTGGACAACTTCCTTATTACCGTTAAAAAAGATACACTTCCTAATTAAACCAAAATAAAAATTACTGAAATGTTGGGTTGTATAAGCAAAACAAATAGTAAAATACTTTAAATACACAAACAAACCTTTTTTACTATTACACAATTGTTTGGAAAGGAAACTAATTATAGAAATTCGACTTCTGAGTCATAATCTGAGTCCGACAGTTGCATTTGATCGTCATTTTCACTGTTGTCACAATGCTCTTCTCCTGCTCCACATTTCCACAGTTCTGCACATCTAAGTGATTGAGCACGGTTTTGCAATTGAGACAATTGACAGTACATTGTCCTTTGTCACAACCACACCGTACCAATTTTAAAATAGCTCCTGGAGCGCATGATACATGACTCATGATAGAAAAATACTCATTTCCCCATCTTTTCCTATAAAAACGTAGATGGTCAGGGAGACCCGGGTGTGAAATATTAGCACGTTGCCACTCCATCACTCGGAAGTAAGTTCTTAAGATGTGTTGATGTAAAACTGGCTTTGTTGGAGGCAAGTTTTCCCTTTGAACGTCTTGTTTGGTAAACAGTTACCATTATAGCTTACCAATGTCTGAAAATTGTTTACCTTGTAAATAACGCGACAAAAGAACCTTTCTATGAATTTCCCATCTTCGAATGTAAAGCTTTGTGGGCAGTCTAATTTATCAAATGCGTCTAGAACATTTTCTTCAGAAGAGTCAAAAACTTTCTAGAAAGTTTGTTTTCCTCTGCTCTTGAAACAACCTTCTTTATCACACCAAGACAGAGAATGAAGTATTAATAATGCTTTAACTTGGTTGGGATTTAGGCAAGAGTACCTACGATTAAGTTCTATGGACCTCCTATTACCTCAAGTTCCTCTGGTGTGGTGGGAGCCACTGAAACCACCACAATAAGAGAATAAACACGTCTGTATTTGTTGAATAGGTGTGAAGCGTAGAAGCACCGGCTGATTCATGGAAACAATGTAAAATAATTATTGTATCAGCTTCTTTGTGACTACTTGCACGTGCGTAACAGCATTTCTAACCGTAGACTTTGCCTTTTTCCTCCAAGTAGCAACTAAAGCTTATTTTTTTAACAAGTCGATATGCTCTTTTGTTCTGTAGGAATGGATGAAGCTCTCGAACAAGAAACCAAAGAAATGAAAGTACTTAGAGATGTGCTAAACATCACTCAATGAAAACCGGGTATAACACGTTTTTTCTTAGCTTCTTCTGAACTTCTTAGGATGTCCACAGAAGCTAAAGAAATGGATATCATGGATGAAAACCGATCAAAACACCATCATCTTATAGCATGCAAAGCGTCTCGCCAACAGAAAGATGATCAAAAGATTTATGACTTTTTTGAGAATGACAAATCCCGTAACTTTTGAAGGAAAAGAAATTAATATCTCAACGGAGCTGTTTTTTCCAGAATTCATCCGAATTTTTCCAGAATTTTATTTCCATAAAAATATTTGAAAAAGAACTTAAGATGCAAGACGTTTTCAAACGGAAAAAGGATTGAATCAGATAAATGTAGTCTACGGGCACCAATGAAAAAAAGCAAATCTTCATTATGTAGTAAAGCCCAAAAGTTGCATTGATGAAATTGTTGGATACTGTATTACAGTTAAAGGCAGATTATTCTATGTTCACTACGTTACTAATTTATTTCGAGGAGTTTCGAGAAGTCGACTCTACATCTGTCTCAGGGATTATGAGTTTTCAGCTGTTCCCTGATCAATATTTAATTTAGACGAATCAATGATTTTATCTTCCAACAAGAGTAATTGATGAACATTCTTGTACGTCTTGTATCACCAATTTCTGACAATACAAATCAACAAGCTTCATCTACTTACAATAAACCAGCAGCTTACTCAAAACAAACCACTCCCATACAGCACTCTGTAGCAGTCATTGATGTCATGGGAAAGGTATAATGTATACAAAAAGATTCAAGTGTAAAGACGAGTTGACGTGTTGAGATCTTTCAATTGACTTCTTCAAGAAGATGGATCGGTGTCTAACGAAACATAACGAAACTCACTTAGTGTTTGACATGTACGTCGAACATTCAATGAAGAACTTAACGAGAAAGAAAAGGGCTAGTCAAACAACGCTTGTTCAATATAAAATCACAGACTCCACAGATATAAGGAAGGTAACTTTGAGATCCTTACTGTCTCATCACAGGACTAAGGATGAGTTGACAGCTTACATCACTCTTAAAGTATTATTGCATTCACAGACAATAAAGCAAAATTTAGTTTGTTTGTCGGAGGAACGAGGTAAAGTCTTCGGTGAAAATTATGTTACACGACTTGCAAGTACTCATGAGAAAGCTGATACAATAATTATTTTACACTGTTTACATGTATCGCCCGTGCTTCTATGCTCCACATCTATTCAACAGATACAGACGTGTTTATTCTCTTATTGTGGTGGTTTCAGTTACTCCCACCACACCAGAGGAACTTGAGCTAATAGGAGGTCCATAGAACTTAATCGTAGGTACTCTTGCCTAAATCCCAACCAAGTTAAGGCATTATTAATACTTTATTCTCTGTCTTGGTGTGATACAGAAGGTTGTTTCAAGAGCAGAGGAAAACAAACTTTCTAGAAAGTTTTTGACTCTTCTAAAGAAAATGTTCTAGACGCATTTGATAAATTAGACTGCCCACAAAGCTTTACGTTCGAAGATGGGAAATTCATAGAAAGGTTCTTTTGTCGCGTTATTTACAAGGTAAACAATTTTCAGACATTGGTAAGCTATAATGGTAACTGTTTACCAAACAAGACGTTCAAAGGGAAAACTTGCCTCCAACAAAGCCAGTTTTACATCAACACATCTTAAGAACTTACTTCCGAGTGACGGAGTGGCAACGTGCTAATATTTCACACCCGGGTCTCCCTGACCATCTACGTTTTTATAGGAAAAGATGGGGAAATGAGTATTTTTCTATCATGAGTCATGTATCATGCGCTCCAGGAGCTATTTTAAAATTGGTACGGTGCGGTTGTGACAAAGGACAATGTACTGTCAATTGTCTCAATTGCAAAACCGTGCTCAATCACTTAGATGTGCAGAACTGTGGAAATGTGGAGCAGGAGAAGAGCATGTGACAACAGTGAAAATGACGATCAAATGCAACTGTCGGACTCAGATTATGACTCAGAGTCGAATTTCTATAATTAGTTTCCTTTCCAAACAATTGTGTAATAGTAAAAAGGTTTGTTTGTGTATTTAAAGTATTTTACTATTTGTTTTGCTCATACAACCCAACATTTCAGTAATTTTTATTTTGGTTTAATTAGGAAGTGTATCTTTTTTAACGGTAATAAGGAAGTTGTCCACTACAACATAAAAATAAATTACCCTAGAATTGGAAACTTTTGTTTAATTTAACGTACTTATCGACACAATGATTTGTTAACATTTTATACTTCACACCACTTTCATTGTCGATATTTGACTGCATATCTTTCAAAGAGATTTAGTTTTATATCAATTTTTGACGATTTTTTTAAAAAAATTGAATAAGTAAAATTATCTATTTGTCAAATATCTGTGCAATATGTATAAATAATAGCTATGGAGAAAATGAGACATTATTAAAACCCATTCTTTAATAATTTAGCCGGTATACCGATTAAAATTCGAAAAAGTGATTTAATTTTACCCCAGTTTTGACAGTTTTTTAAAAATTTTTGAACTTTCAAGCTATATATTTGGCAAATATATGTGCAAAGGGTACATGCAGCAGCCATAAGAAACAAAATGAGCAACCTCCCATGAAAATCGGTTGAGAACTTTAGCCTGTATAGCGCTAAAAAGACATCTATGTCGGCGTTAGCGGCCATCTTAAAAGTATAACGTCATACATCGGCTCGGCCACACTTTGAGACAAAACATCCAGTAGTACACTATTCTATAGCTCATTACCTATCCATCGCCACCACTCATATAATTGCTTCATTCAAAATCCTACGGAATTACATATGCTCCTCAACTATATTGGGCCATTTCAAATTAAAAGTATTTCACGAAGCTTTAAATTAATTATATCTAGTTTAGAAATTATTGTGGTAAAATAATAAAAAATAATCAATAGGAAAGAATACTTTCAATAATTATTTTTTTATTACTAATTCAGTGGCAGTCGCTATTCCCTTTTTCTTCACTCCCAGATATTAAAATATGTACCTAATTTAGGTATTTGCTCCAAACCATCTGAAGATGAAGCAGGGTGATTCACATGTGTGGAAACACTTAACGAAAAATGCCCAGAAATGCACTCATACTCAGTAAACAGGAGTTCAAAGCGTCGGAAATGTAAGGATTAGCGTTAAGAACATGAAAGCCATTGCCAATTCACCAATAATATTCCGTAAAAAAGATGCAAAATGATGTGCACGGTTGCATACCAATAAGGATGCAACAACTGAGGCCAAGTTGAAATTGTGCAAGGGGACTCACTAAGAAACTGCGTAAACTAAATGAATGTCACTAGTGGGATCGCATGATGGATATTGAAATGTGGCCAATGTGTATGTTGATATCGACATGTAGCTAATGGACAAATGCCAACATGTCCCACTACTGCTGGGACACCGTCCCACGTGCGAAAAATAGGAAAATAACTACTCGGGTCTTGAATCTGGGGCCGTGGGCTCCCAGTAGGATTGGAAACTGCGACCACGCGGGCGAAAGCGAGCGCTCTAGCCCTGAGGCTCGAGGAAGTCTCACTTCCTCTGTATTCATTTCTTTGAGGAGTACCCACTTTGTTTGGCAAGCGCTCTTGTACAGCCTCCCGCTATGCTTGTGTGTTTCATTTTGTTACTCCTACTGCACACTTATAAACAATCAGAGCTTTAAGACGTTTCTTCCTCCACCTGTATGGTGTTCCAGCAGTAGTGTTACATGTACCAAATTGGTTCATTTTCGTCTTTGTCTTGACATGTGCACTGTGTGTAAGATACTAATTTTTGGAGGTATTTTCCTATATTTCGAGTACGTTATATGTCCCAGAAGACGTGGGACATGATACAATTTTGTTATTTTCACGCTCTATCAGAATTTGAACCATGGATTAAGAGATTTCTTTTCACATATGTCGACTGTGGGACAATGTCCCAAACAAAGAGGGCCATTGATACAATCGTGTTCTGGTTACGTTATGCCAAAAATGCACCAGATATAATAGCAGAATGTACAATTTTCCTAGCTTTCGCACGTGAGACGGTGTACCAGCAGTAGTGGGACATGTTGACATTTGTCCACTAGTTACATATTGATATCAACACACACATTGGGTGATATCAATAAAGCAGAGAAGTTACTTCTTATCCCCAATTTTGTAGTAGTTACTCGCATTGGTATCAATAAAAAGACAACTGAGCACTACTCGTCTCGGCTGACCTCGGAGAAGCCCTGTCCCTTTAGAGTAACCACACCGAGCCGAGTAACTACTCCGCGTTTGATATCAATAAAAATCAGAGACTCCTCTGTGTAACTTCTCCAAATTTGTGGAGCAAGCTCAGTAGGTGAAATATGGCAGAGTATATGATTGTTTTGCAGCATAGAAAAAACTTATAAGCTGCATAGAAATGTTGCAAATAGTGATTACAAAAAGCATTACATGTTCATGAAAGAAAATGTAAAGTGATTAGCACAACATTTTTAGGATCAACCGAAGGTCGTGATGGTGCACTAAGTAATGACGAAAAGATGCCGGCTCTCTTGCGTTACGTAAGCGATCCAGGATTCCAGGTCGGAGTGTCAGAAGATTCTGGTGTGGCTCAAAGTACGTTTCTATGACTAGTACAAGTGTAATGAATGCAATTATTGCAAAATCTGAAAACTGGATTGTTTCCGGTAAGTGTGCGTAATATGCAACCAGCAAAGGCAGAGTGGCAGGAACAATGTACATTTCCGAATGCTATCGGAGCACTTGACTATACACACGTGGCAATGAAGAAACCTAGTATTTTGGGGACGAATGCGTTAATAGGAAGAGCTCCTTCGTGGCTAAGCGGTTAGCGTACGTGCCTTTGGCGTGGGAGACCCGCGTTCGATTCCCGGCGGGAGCTCATGAGGTTCGGATTCCACGTTCATCAGTAGTTCCCGTCTCATATAGCCCCGAGGAAGGATACATGTGAATGTATTTTGTTTATGTCAAGGCGAAAGGGGACACGTATGATGAGGAAAACGCAATCAGATGGACGTGCTTTATGACGTGACTGGCTGGACGTTTCATAAAAAAAGGAAATAAAGGGGCCAATGTGTGTTTGATTTTGTTCCTAAAGCCAAACAATCTACAAAGGCCTTGGACAACACGTGATATGCGCTTGTCGTGTTAATCTTGATATTGCTGGATTCAAATCAACATCCATCAGCTCCAATAGGTTCGTTCCCATAGTTTCAGTATTACTTTCTTGTTTCCCCTTTTTTTAAATTAGCTTTTTGTTTTATTCTCGCTCGAATATTAAAGATTTTCTTTTGGATTTGTGTCTCAGTTTTTGGTGTATTTGATATTTCGTTGTATTTTACTGTAATTGCCATCAAAGTTCCGACTTTCCTTCGTTTACTTTCTGGTAGCTGTGACTTTGAAAGTTCCACTTCCAAACTCTTTTATAATATCCACAAATGCACTTTAATTGAAACTGTTGTTGCTACTTGCCCCTTCCATGGTGTTTAGGATACTGCGCCATAGGCTACCCACAACGAAATGACCGCGCGACGGATGGGAGAAATAAGTAATCACTCCTTTTATTGATACAATAACTGCTAGGCACACACGAAACGCGAGTAAACGATCATAAATCTGGAGCAGTCTGGAGCAGCCACAATCTGAGAAGTGGCTTGTTTTATTGATATGAAAATGAGGGAGAAGATTACAGGTGGTTACTCCGATTGCCGAGCACGACTTCTCAGGAGTAGTTACTTATTTTTATTGATATCACCCATTGGCCATATTTCAATATCGATTATGCGATCCCACTAGTGGCATTCATTTAGTTTCCCCAGGTTCTTTGTGAGTCCTCTTGCACAATTTCAACGTGGTCTCAGTTGCTGCATCCTTATTGGTATGCAACCGTGCACATCATATTGCATCTTTTTTAGGGAATATTATTGGCAAATTCATGCCAAATTCAATACAGCAGATATGACTTCTTCAGTGATTTTTTTACCCGCCCTCTTTACGTTAGATAGTTTCCGAACTATTGGCGTCCAAAGTCATTTTCCCACGCTTTCGGCACCTTGTAGATCTGAAACTATGCCCGATAGCCGAAAGTTCAAGAGAACTTTTTTTCTTGTCTCAGTGGCAGGAGTCACCTCCCAAGAGTTGTAACACTTATTTTGCAACACCCGATATATTTATATCTATATCTATATCTATATCTATATCTATATCTATCTATCTATCTATCTATCTATATATATATATATATATATATATATATATATATATATATATATATATATATATATATATATAATAAGTTGCTTTGAACACTTATCACCACCATATTCTTTGTGGATTGCAACTCACAACAGGCTTTTTTCGGGAGGTTGGACAAAAGTACCAAGTTTCATTAAAATTTACTAAGTTTTTCGAGAGTTATCGGGAACAGATAGACGGATAAACAAACAAATACCAATTAAGTTGAATGGTAGAGGATTACTGCGCACGCTTCGTTATGTACCAAAGAGAAAAATATATCTTGTAGATCTATACGTATTAGAGAGTGTTTCTGTTGTAGCCTACTGGCTGTGGTCGCATCAGTTAACTGACGACGTCGGGGAGAGAAGATGAAACATGGGAAACCGAAAGAACTTTATATCTACTGTTTTTACTTTACTACTTTAAAATGAGAACAAATACTAGTAAAATGAAAAGAAAAATATGGATACATTTAGTAGAGATATGATAGATGAACGGACAGTATACCGGTGATTTAACAAATTTAAGAACGACTATGAATCCCTAAGGACATGGCACGTGTATGGGACGTTTACAAGCCATAGACAGTGAAGCACTCAAAAGAGCTATTGAGATCGATAATGACCACACATGTGAGGCATTCATTTGCCGAACAGAAATAATCGCTAACTTCTTTACTAATTTCGGAAACTGTATAAAGTAGAACAATGTATCCCGCTTGAGTTAACTACAGCTCAGAAAGAGACGTGCAAATGCTTTATTTCTTCGTTGTCTCGTCACGGAAAATATCTATCCTTGGACAGAGTGCTGGCGTGCGATGAGAAGCGCTGTTATCATTGGCTGGCATCACATGAACCAATTCCGAAGCAAACCAAAGAACAACCATTTCATTAACTGGAGATTATACTGTGTTTGATGGACTGATCAGAGTATCATGCATTGGAAGCTGTTGCCACTTCACCAGATGATAGTACAACTACGTACTCGTCACAGTTGAAACAGATGTGTGTAAAATTGATAAAAACTTATAAGAAATATCAACCGACTACAGAAAGGCGCTGAAAGCAGAAAATAATTTTAAAAATCTCTTAGAAGTTACTTTCTATAATCAATAAATAAAAGTACGACCTACTGCACTAAACTTTTTCACTTCCACTTTTTAAATTGAATAATATCATGCTCTAGTTTGTACGGAAGCATTTACTTACGAAATATAAACAAAATTATAACAAATGTTTTCGGGAAACTTTGTGTCGAAGTAAACTCTCCCTTCAAGAAAACTACCACTGTGATTTCTTTAAAAAAGGAAAAGTGATTTATATCATATTGTAGATTGGTAATGGAACACTTATTCATAAAATATGGACAAAATTGCATAAGTCGTTTTTAAGAAAATCGTCCGAGAAAAACTTACCCCACAAGAGTAAACTACCCCTTGTGAAGCTTTTAATGAAAATTATTTGTATCATATTGTAGGTTTGTTAATGAAAGATTTATTTATAAAATATCAACAAAATCGTCTCTCTTTTTGAAAAAAATATTCTGGATTTTTTCCAGAGAAATGACATCTTACGGCATAGGATTATTAATGAGATATTGATTTATGACGTAAACAATATCGCTAGATCCGTTTTCGGGAAAATCAGATTTTTTTTTTTAAGTTTTTATCCTTTAGTAAATTACCCTTATTTTTGGAGGTAGGAAGAAAATTCGAAAACCTCCTCTGGAAAATATCATTAAAAACTTAAATTTAAAATTTGGTGCAGATTCGTTGGATGGTATGGCTTCTAGGAGAGTGTATACCCAGACGAAATCACTTTTTCGGTGTGTAGGGGCAATGAAATGCGTAAATTCGGTGAAATCTCGAATTCGATTTATTTCACGATCACCATACTTTTTTTATCTCCTAGCTTCGCTCGAAAATTAGAATTTGAAGCCTGGGTGAAGCACAACAAATTATTGCGTAATATAAAATTATATTTTTATTGGTAATTTTATTAGGCATTAATTTGTTTGGTTTAGCACAGACTTCAGCATTTTTGTTGATTATAGTAACTTTAACTCCCCCCTTTTTAAATTATTTTATCTCTTTCAAATAGCCCCCAGAGGTAAAAATCCAATGGGTCTAGTCTGGACTTCTCGATGGCCACTCAACATTTCCGCGACGTCCAATAACGCGGCCTGGAAAAGCATTGCCAAGCCATTCTTGCAAAATCAACGCAAAATAGGGAGTTGACCCATCATGCATAAAGTACAAATTGTCCACTCCGTCCCAGGTTGAAACAATGGGATAAACAAACGTTTGTAGCATATGCACTTACCTTTCCGCATTCATTGTTTTACGAAGAATATATGTACTGACAAGAGTACCATCACGAATACCACACCACACAGTCAGCGAAGGACGTGACTGCAATTTTTCAATTGTAGCTCCAGGACTGTTGTTACTAGGGGCCCAGTAATGACAGTTATGGCGATTTAAGAACCCACCCACATAGAACACTGCTTACCACAGACCACAGACCACAGACCACAGAATGTTACTCAGAATATCTGGCTCTTCTTCCATCGATTGTAATGTGGATTTAGCAAACTCCATCCTAACATCACAGTCTTCCGGTGACAATACCTGGACAAAGTGTGGTTTCCATGGTCTGCAGTCGATTTCCTTCATTAGCCGTTGGACCGAACCATACGATAAACCAGATTCCCTATGATATTGTCTCAGGGACTTAGAGGGACTTTGCGTAAACGCCGCAGTAGCGTTGACTTTAGCCTCTTCAGTGACAACTCTGTTTGGGGACCCAGCACCTTTTTGGTGCGTAACCGAACCCGTACGCAACAAATTCGCGTGCAATCTGTTTATTGTTTTCAATTCCAGGGTCGCGTGTCTCCCCTTCCCCCGTCTCTACTATCTTTGCACTATTACAGGCGACTGCCATACTTCCATTCTCTCTGCAATCCGAGCACGGTCGGCAATGTTCAGTCTCTGTACCATCTTCACTTATTTACTGGTTAGACCTGCAACAAACAACAATAACGTAACTATTACATAATGGCACGTAATGGCATAGAATAGACCATAATATAACGGTAGAGTTATTTATATTACATCGTTTGTGATAAAATAGCAGTAAAATAGTCCCTATTTTTATTTTACTGCTATTTTATCACAAACGATGTAATATAAATAACTCTACCGTTATATTATGTTCTGTTCTATGCCATTACGTACCATTATGTAATTGTTACATTATTGTTGTTTGTTGCAGGTCTAAACAATAATTAAGTGAAGATGGTGCAGAGACTGAACATTGGGGTAACCAAAAAATTAAAAAAAAGAACTTAACAATATATATATATATATCGGGTGTTGCAAAATAAGTGTTACAACTCTTGGGAGGTGACTCCTGCCACTGAGACAAGAAAAAAGTTCTCTTGAACTTTCGGCTATCGGACATAGTTTCGAATCTACAAGGTGCTGAAAGCATGGGAAAATGACTTTCGGACGCCAATAGTTCGGGAACTATCCAACGTAAAGAGGGCGGGCAAAAAATTCACTGAAGAAGTCATACCTGCTCTATTGAATTTTGTATGTTTCACAGTCCTACCATGCACGCGCAAGGGATTCCCCAAAGGAACGTAGGGAGTCCCGGATAATCTGTCAAGGAAAATTTGTTTAAATGGACATGAATTGATAGGGTTTCTACCAGGTAACAATAATTCGTTTGTATTATGTCGATATCTGAAACAAATACAAAATGGCGGACACCTTCATGCCCGTTGTGTGTGGTTGCATAATCGCCAGGTACGGATGCTGGAGAACAGTGACGTTCTGAGTATTAAGTGTAGCAAATTTGTACTCAAATGCTCTAGAAAGACATCTGAAGTGTCGGTAGAGCACAACAGATGAAGCAGGGTGATTCACATGTGTGGAAACACTTAACGAAAAATGCTCAGAAATGCACTTATACTCAGTAAACGTGAGTTCAAAGCGTCGGAAATGTAAGGATTAACGTCAAGAACATGAAAGCCATTGCCAATTCACCAATAATATTCCCTCAATCCGATACAATATGATGTGCACTGTTGCATAGCAATAAGGATGCAACAACTGAGGCCAAGTTGAAACTGTGCAAGGGGACTCACAAAGAAACTGGGTAAACTAAATGAATATCACTAGTGGGATCGGATGATCGATATTGAAATGTGGTCAATGTGTGTGTTGATATCAACATGTAGCTAATGGACAAATGTCAACATGTTCCATTACTGCTGGGACACCGTCCCACGTGCGAAAAATAGGAAATTAACTACTCGGGTCTTGAATATGAGGCCGTGGGCTCTCAGTAGGATTGGAAACTGCGACCATGCGAGCGCTCTAGCCCTGAGGCTTCGAAGGAGCCTCACTTTCTCTGTATTTATTTCTTTGAGGAGTAACTACTTTATTTGGCAAGCGCTCTTGTACAGCCTCCCGACATGCTTGTGTGTTTCATTTTGTTACTCCTACTGCACAGTTGTAAACAATCAGAGCTTTAAGACCTTTCTTCCTATTTCTCATGTCGTTTTATTTTCCATATGTATGGTGTTCCAGCAGTAGTGTTACATGTGCCAAATTAGTTCATTTTCGTCTTTGTCTTGGTGTGTGCAACTGTGTGTAAGATACTTATTTCTGCAGGTGTTTTCCTATATTTCGAGTACGTCATATGTCGCAGAAGACGTGGGACATGATACAAGTTTGTTATTTTCACGCCCTATCAGAATTTGAACCATGGATTAAGATATTTCTGTTCAAATGTGTCGACTGTGGGACAATGTCCCAAACAAAGAGGGACATTGATACAATCGTATTCTAGTTACGTTCTACCAAAAAGTGCACCAGATTTAATAGCAGAATGTACAACATTATTTTCCTAGTTTTCGCACTTGGGACGGTGTCCCAGCAGTAGTGGGACATGTTGACATTTGTCCATTAGCTACATGTTAATATCAACACACACATTTCAATATCGATCATGAGATCCCACTAGTGACATTCATTTAGTTTACCCAGTTTTTTTGTGAGTCCCCTTGCACAATTTCAACTTGGCCTCAGTTGTTGCATCCTTATTTCTGTGCAACCGTGCACATCATATTGTATCGGATTGAGGGAATATTATTGGTGTATTGGCAATGGTTTTCATGTTCTTGACGTTAATCCTTACATTTCCGACGCTTTGAACTCACGTTTACTGAGTATAAGTGCATTTCTGAGCATTTTTTGTTAAGTGTTTCCACACATGTGAATCACCCTGCTTCATCTGTTGTGCTCTACCGACACTCCATATGTCTTTCTAGAGCATTTGAGTACAAATTTGCTACACTTAATACTCAGAACGTCACTGTTCTCCAGCATCCGTACCTGGCGATTATGTAACCACACACAACGGGCATGAAGGTGTCCGCCATTTTGTATTTGTTTCAGATATCGACTTAATACAAACGAATTATTGTTACCTGGTAGAAACCCTATCAATTCATGTCCATTTAGACCAATTTTCATTTGGCAAATTATCCGGGACTCCCTACGTTCCTTTGGGGAATCCCTTGCGCGTGCATGGTAGGATTGTGAAACATGCAAAATTCATTCAGTACAGCAGGTATGACTTCTTCAGTGAATTTTTTACCCGCCCTCTTTATGTTGGATAGTTCCTGAACTATTGGCGTCCGAAAGTCATTTTCCCACGCTTTCGGCACCTTGTAGATCCGAAACTATGTCCGATAGCCGAAAGTTCAAAAGAACCTTTTTTCTTGTCTCAGTGGCAGGAGTCACCTCCCAAGAGTTGTAACACTTATTTTGCAACACCCGATATATATATATATATTAAGGTTAGTTTTATTTTTCCATTTTTTGTTTACCCCAATATTTTAGATAGTACGACACTAACTTCCTAAAATAGTGAGTCGGCTACAAACATACGTGAATATATATATATTTTTTTTTAAATCAGTCATTGGTCACGGATGCGTTTTGTGATTATAGCTCCGAAGGCTGTTGTCATATCCTAATGAAATCTATGTAGGACCACTAGGGAAGCATACTCTTTTAAACAAAGAAGGAACTATCAAAATCAGTGCACTGGCAGAAGCAATTTTTGAATATACATACTGTCAAGGCTGTGCCGTGGAAAATCAGCGTCCGGGGCGAGAGTATACGGCGGCGCCTCTATGCATATATTCCAAGCAATTTTTCCTATATATTTTTTCCTTTTTCTCCCGAATTTTTCGCCCCATTACTTCGGCGCCCGGGGCCGTCGACCCGCTCCTCCCCACACGGCCCGGCCCTGCATACAATTACGGTATTAAGACTGTCAGCCATTGAAATGTCAAATGGGCTGGCTCCAAAGATCCTTATGACGTTTACGTAAGACTACGGGCAAAGCGTACTCTTTTCAAACAAAACAAAAGTACCATCAAAATCGGATCACCTATGTCGAAGTTATACGTAAAGGTACATTAATGAAGTCGGTTAATTGTGGTATTAACACTATCCGTTGAGGTATTTCGTGATCTATCTCCGAAGACTGATTAGATCCTATTGAATTTAGATGTGACCAGAAAAAAAGTATATTCTTTCAAACAATAAAAGACTCATAAAAATTGGTGCACTTAAGTCGAAGTAGTGCATGAACAATTCACAACTTCCCATGTCTATAATGTCAGATAACATCTTCCATTTAAACAAACTTTATTGACGTAAAGACAAACATACCGAAAGGTACATTCGCTAGGAACATAAAACAGTACTTTATAACAAGGTTGCCTGATAACTGTAGCTTTCTCTCTAACTCACATGTGCAGATATGCGTACTTTAAGAAATCAATAAATTTCAACGTGATGGTCTTATAACATTACACATATATCCCAGCTCTGTTTTGTGGCTCGAAACATCCATTCGGGCATAGCTGGCATAATCTCTGCCGCAGCTGAGTAGATATGTTTTTTTAACTGTTCCACACTGGTCACTTTTATCTGATGCATACCAGACGCAACGAAACCCCAAAGGAAAAAGTCTGTTGGGATCAAGTCGGATGACTGGGGAGTTCAAACAAACCCTTGGTGCTTCACGATGAATCCACCTTTCCGGAAAAGTAGTAGTGAAAATTCCCGCACACTTTGAGCAAAATGGGGTGGCCACCCATTCTGCTGGAAAACAACAGTGTTCAAAATGCCATCTTGGATTAACTGAGTAGTTTTGTAGTCAGTTATGAATCAGTATTCTAGAACTGGTCCGCATTTGGATGACTTTTGGCTAAAGAATTTAGATACCTCGGCTTAAAATGATACCAGATATTGTTAACATAGTCTTGATTTTCTCTCACGAAAATTCAACTTTAGAAAGAGAGTTCTCAATCAATGCGTAATGTGTTGCGGATGATTTAAAAGAACGAACTTCAGTGCCATTTAGACTTATCTACGATTCAGTAACTTCTTCAGGTGGATTTGAAAAACTATTTATAAAGAAATTCAGGATTCAGTATGCACGAAATACTTGTGTTCGTTTTGTAGAAGCAACAAATCAACGAGAGCAGAAGACGAAAAGAAACCGAAAGATGTTGAAGACAGGAAAACACAGATCATTCTGAACGAGTTTGAAGATAAGAAGACTGGTATAATGGAAGATGTGCGCTATTGATGAAGAAATAAAGCATTTGGAGAAGTAAAATGAATCACACAATACCATTGATTTTTTCTAAAGATATTTTGTTAATTTACCACAATATTACAGCATTGTGTTCACTCCTCCCCAGAAAAGGGTAAGCTACAGTCACAACTCCGGAAACACCAGCTAAGTCCAGTCCAGTGTCACACCTCTACTGTAATCGATCAAGAACTGAACTAAAGAGTAGGTACAGTAAGTCTGATTAAACTGAGCAGGTCCTCTCTAAAAAAAATGACTCATGGGAGGAATAAACCCAAAACCGTAACACCAGACTTCGGGACTTAGCAATTGCATGTTGGTCTAGTGGCTGCTAGGAGAAGAATAGTTAATGGTGATCACACTACTCTTTCCGTGCAGGTACAACACTTTTTAACTACCATGCACATAATTTTTAAATAAACAATAATTTACTGGAAATCCACTAAATCAGAATTAATATCACTTTTTGACCTATTTATTGGTTAGTTAACATACTTCTTACATGCGTGCTTGTTAACAAGTAACAAGATTAAATTTCTATTTACATTTATTATGCAGAGTTTTTAATTTTGGCCCCATATCGTCAGTCCCGCTCACATCGCGCGCGTCGACACGACGTCTTTCTAACGATTACTTATATCTTTTGAAGTGTCCTTACCAGTGGTCGAAGTGAGACAGTATGTGGTGGTATGCCATACCGCTTCTGGTTTATCAGTGATGAAAGCGTACCGTCTCTGGCTTTTCAATGATTAAAACATACCGTCACTGGAAAGTAGATGCTAAATACCTCTAATAAATCCATTTTTATACACAGTAATTGACGAATAGCTTTGCACGTAAAAAGATTTCATTTCTTACTAGAAATAATTTCTCAGTTGACAAGAACGACATTTTTGTTATCTTTTTTCCAATCTTTTGTTTTTAAAAAACGAGATGTTTTCAAAGTGACGTGCCATACTGAATTGTTTCTTTGTTATGTATGTGTCTTCTTGCCTTTATGTATATAAATGCCGTGTTTTGAGCATGGGCGGATTTATGGGTTGTCTGCTGGGGAGGCGAACCTTCCGGGTTTGGAATATCCCACAGTCGAGTGGGGGACCAGGAGTTTTCCCGCAGGAAATTGTTAATATTCTCATTTGGTTTTGAGCATTTTCGTGTATTGTAGAGAATTATACACGATAAAAATTCCCTTATCTTGTATTATAGAGAAAAGATTACTACAGAAAAGCTCTTTAATGGTTTTCAGTCATTATATAAATAGAAATGCAATCTCTTAGGCAACATACTCTCATCATCATCGAAGCATTGCATTGGTGTCCAAGTCTTCATGTGGGAAAACAAGTGTTAATCACTTGGTGCAATATCTAGACTATATGTAAAATGATCAGAAACCTCCAATAAAAGGCTGAGTGTTCGAGTAAGAGTTCGTGACTCCGCTTGGCTGAGTGCGATCGGGTATTATCATTAAATAGGAATTTCTGCACCCAATATTCCTCCGCGTTTGTTTTGCATTGCTCTTCGCAACTTTTGTAATGTTCCGCAGTATTTTTCAGCGGTAATCGTTTTACCATGTTCCAAAAAGTTGACTAGCAATACACCTTACCAAACCTAAAATACAGTAGTGATAAGTTTTCTTGCAGACGTGATTTGCAAGTATTTTCTTCTCTTTTTTTATTTGTTTTTTATGAACTGGCGTGTCCCATTCCATGAACTGATTTTTTCTGTTTCACAATTAACGTGCTTAACCGAAAATAAGTTGTAAGAACAGAAGTTTTTAGTTTAGCTTTAGGTTTTAGTTTTTTAGTTCTGCAGGGTATACGAATTGACTGCAAAATCTTCATCCTGTGAAAAACGTTGACATTGGTTTAGGTATATATATTGCCTTTATGAAGTGTCTATCAGTAACGGTTTTGGACATTTTGTTTTGGCCTTATAAACTCTTTTGGCCTTATAACGACTTTGGCCGAAATTGCAGAAAGTAGAGAAATTTGTTCTTAATCTTCTGGAGAAATCACGTTTAAGTTGTAAACTGACTAGAGCTCTTTCGTGTTCAGATCTTAATGTTTTTCCAGTATCTAATGTTGGAGTTCTGGTGAAGTCTCGTTTAACCCAAGTCTCGTACCCAGCACCGATACGATAAATAGAGAAATCACTTTTATTGCTATAGGCGTCAAGAAATTTCAAGGCGATTGCCATCCGTTGCGTTTTGTGTTCCTGTGTCAAAATTTTTGGAACTCATCTTGCTCAAATTTTATGGTGACCTAACTTTTGGGTCACAACGTAATGCAATAAGCTCCTTAAAATTTGCAGTAACTCAGAAGAGTTCTCTGTTATCGTGAAACGATGACTTTCATAAATCCTGTCATTGATTATTGTGATCAATTCTTCTGTCACAATACTCAGTCTCCGACTTCAGTCTTCATCGTGAATGTTTTTGCATCTGTCTTTAAACATGGAGCACCAATGTCTAAGTTCACTTTCAGTAATCACATCTTAACTGTAAACTTCACACTGTTGTCGATAAATGTCGATCTATTTAGTATTGTTCGCCAACAAAAATCGCATGACCGACTTTACAACTGGCGTGGCTTTCAATTGGAGTATTCAAGTTAACAATGTATTTTGAACAGAGCAGAAAGAATACGAACGTCACATGACCACAGCTGGATGTGCACTAAACGAACGGAAGTCTTTGTATTAGGTACAAAATGGTGGCGCTCGCCCCGACCCTAACGGCATCCCGCCGAAACATGAGTGACTCTGGATAATTTGAATAGTTGTAACAATGCTTCTGGTTCGTATGGAGTATTACTGTTTCAAATAAATAAAGTAAAAATTGATTTGTATTAATTGTTCATTGTTCAAACTCAAACTCAAGTTGTAAACTTCACTCATAACAACAAATGTCAATGTGCTAATACAAAACTTTAGTATTGCAGAATAGCGCACAGTAAATAATATTATTGCTAGCAGAAATACCCGTTCTTCTTATAATTAGAATGGAATTTAAGGAATTCAAAGCCTGCATTTTGAATATAGTAGAAATTATCCGTAGTAGTGGAATTAATGAAAACGCTAAAACTTGTTGCCTTATTTTCAATGAAAGGTTTAAATAGCAAATCGAAAGAAACGAAAATTTATGTATTAAACTTGCCCCTTTTCCTCTGTACACGCTGGAACTGTATATATTCGAGTAAATATACCAAATTTGACATCTGCAACTTAACCCTAGAAATGAAAAGGTGGGCTTTGAGGATCATGAGCATCACTTTTAGTAAGTAACTGCTTTAATAAAAGTTGAAGACGTATAATGTTTTATGAACTCTCACAGCGTCTTTTGTATATTCATTTGTGATATGCCTCAATCTGTTTTAATATTATTTTGATTACTTTTTGGAGTTTTTTGTTTTTCATACCTAATCATGACAAGGTGAGCCTGTGAGGCTCAAATGAAAGGTCAGTGCTTCTCTTTCAAATTCTTCATTATTAGAATATTTAGTGGTTACTAGGTGGCAGCACTAACAAAGTTGTTGCAGTGACTGTATTTTTATTTTATGTATATACTGTTATTTAAAATTCAGATTATTTTTCAGTAGTTTACTTTTTAGTATATTTTTCCCACCTATGATATTACGACAATATTTTATGCAACACAAAAAGCATCACACATCTTTATTCGGGTATAATGACAAATCCACACCTATGTTCCGAAGAAAAACTCATCAGTTATACTTTTGTTCACTTGCATCAGGACAATAAAATTTATCCAGACAAAAATAATAAGCCAGATATTATCATATATTACAACGAAACAAAAAGGAGAGTTGATTCCGTCGATCAGATGGTCACAACTATACATGCAACAGAAAACAAGTAGGTGGCCTTTTGCTTATTTTATGAACATGTGATTTGGAATAACATCCATTTAAACTGGAATGTAACTACCACCGACCAAAGGCGTCTGTTTTTGATTTCAGTAGCAGAAACATTAATCAAACCTCAGATCAACCGACGTATCATTATTGGCTTCCAATAATGATACAAAATTGGCTATAAACTCTGCCGTGATTCACAGAAAGCCCAGATATAAGTGACAATCAAGCGGAGGTAAAGAAGCGTAGAAGGTATCATGTGTGTGTACTAAAAACGTCAAGAATGCAGCAACAAACATGCGATACATAATAAAATTGTCTGAAAGCAGCAGAGCAAGATGAGTGGAATTTGTGTATGTTATCAAAAGAAGTGAAACGTTCTCTGTGAGTGATTTACTTTAGTTTCTTCTAAATCATATATACCTTTCTTTCAAAAACACTATACACCATTTTATGTGACATATTGCTAACTTTTATCATTTATAATTAAAAGTAAAGTTTATTCAAAGAGACATGTAAACACTATTTCTAGCACTAGTAATCAGGAATAGAGTTACTAACAAATATATAGGCACAATTATAATAAAACAGGAACATTTATCTGTAGATACCAGTGTGTATATTAAAATGAAAATACATATGAGCCTCATAATTCACCTTGTCATGATACGTTATAAAATTAGCTTGCATTTCGAGGGTTAAGCGAGCCCGCCCAATGGTTAATTTCTGAATAAGGAAACGTATACCAACAATTTCTCCCTTTCCGACATATTAATACGATTCCATGCACTGCACTAATTCCCTTAAAAAGTTTCAAGTGACACCTTGCGTACGATTACGATCATACTTCAGAAAAACTTTTAAATCTCTTAAAGAAAAACTTGTTACAGTTTTCTCGTTTATTAGACTCTTAAATATGAGAAAATACTCCAGTTTCGACTGAAATCTATGTCACTTTGATTCGTTGGTGGAAAATAGAAGGATTGTTGTTGACAGTATTGCCCCTAAACGTATTTTACGCTGTTTTGTGAGTACCCGAGAGAAATAAAAACAAAGCCGTATAAAATTCATGGATATTGAGCCAGTAGTAGATAAAGCTTACCCAATTCCTCAACATATGCAGACCGAATTCGAAGAAAAAAAAAACCTTGAATAAATGGATACAATTTGATGTAGTGAAAGAATGTTAGTCCTTATAAGGACCCAATATATTCTGTTCGCAAATCATCAGGAAATGAAACCCGTATTAGATTTGAGACAATTAAATATTGAAGTAATATCGCCAAGGGTACAGGTGGGACCAATAACAGACATTTTAAATTGTATGCGAGGACCTACAGTATTTTCTTCGTTGAGTTCTACGGATTCATACTACGGTATTGCTCCACACCAAAACAAAAGAGAAAACCATAATCAGAATTACATAAACAAATGAAAACAGAAATTGTAGGGGGAATGTTTAAAAATTGTAGGGGGAAAACAATGCTACAACGTAGCTTCTAAAATTATACAGACAGCCCCCATTTTCCTCTTTGAAAGTAGATTTCGAAAATGCTTAAACACATTTACATTTACTTTTAATTAAGAGTTTATATGCAGAATTTCACATCTCTGGCTTAAGCGAATCCTCGCATTAGTCATTTTCTGTAAATAAAATAATAATAATAATAAAAAAGTCGGGAATTTGAAGGATATAGAAATTGTCTCCCTTTCCTCCTCTCGAAAATGCTGAAATACTTATTGTTTCTAGTGAAGGGTTTTACAAATTCCATCTCAGTTACTTCAGGGATTTGTGAGAAACTCTATTCTTGACAAAAATTAATCCTTATTTACTAGGGATGTACCGATTCCAAATTTTCACCGATACCGATACTGAAGAAGCCGATACTACCGATACTTTTGGACGCATTTCTTATATATTATCGGAATTTTCAGAATAATGAAATGATCAACAATGTAATAGGATGTGTTAGATATAAGGCCAAAATTTGTCATACAAAGACAAAAAGGAGAATTTCATATTAGGTTTCACACGAAAAATATATTTCCTCTAAATTTAATCCAGCTCTCATAAAATGTACTAAAAAGCACCAAATACTTATATAGTGTAAACTTATTTGGTCTAGGAATTAATTCGTGCGGTTGGTACGCACACATTGAAGCTGTAGTACAAACACAAAATACATAAATACCTTAAGAAAAATATTGTCCATCGCTAGCCACCACTTTCGCCCATCTGTCAGGCAATGTACGGATTCCGTGGCTAAAGAAGTCCTCATCCTTGGAAGCGATCCAGTCAAAGACCCATGTTTCGATATCTTCTGAAGAAGTAAACCGCTGTCCAATCAAATCGTTGTTCCTGCAATCGAACAAGTAGTAGTCCGAAGGAGCAACGTCTGGTGAATACGGCGGGTGGGGTAAAACTTCCCATCCGACATTTTCTAAATAGGTTTTGACCGGTTTTGCGACATGTGGGCGAGCGTTATCATGTTGAACAATAAGTTTATCATAGTAAGACTATTCATGGCTTTGGATTAATTGTTTTAACAAAAGAGACACTGACCAAAGCTTAAAACTTTACTTTATTTTAAATTATAATTTGTAACTGTTTCGGATATCTAGCATATCCTTCTTCAGACACGATCGAAATTAATGAAAATACAGACATATATATAAATGTTGTTATAACAGAGTTTAAATTCCTTAACCGTCATATATATATTCATTGTTATGACTCTATATATGACTGTTAAAAGAATTTAAAAATTTTTTATAACAATGAATATATATATGACGGTTAAGGAATTTAAACTCTGTTATAACAACATTTATATATATGTCTGTATTTTCATTAATTTCGATCGTGTCTGAAGAAGGATATGCTAGATATCCGAAACAGTTACAAATTATAATTTAAAATAAAGTAAAGTTTTAAGCTTTGGTCAGTGTCTCTTTTGTTAAAAGTTTATCATGTCTGTTCTCCCATTCTGGTCGTGTTCTGGCCAGAGCTTGCTTCAAACGCATTAATTGTCGTCGATAACGTTCTCCATTCATAGTTTCACCCGGTTGCAGCAGCTCATAGTACACCACACCTTTCATATCCCACCATATGCACAGCATAACCTTTGCACAGTGAATATCTCGTTTTGGTTGTGATGGACTTGGTTCACCTGGTTTCACCCAGGCCTTTTTTCGTTTAGGGTTCTCGTAATGGATCCACTTCTCATCACCCGTAATAATTCGATGCAGAAACCCCTTTCTGCTCTGTCGTTGAAGCAGCAATTCGCAAATGGTTTTTCGTCTTTCAACGTCTCTGTCTTTCAATTCATGTGGAACCCAATGTGACATCTTTTGAATCATTCCCATGGCTTTCAAGCGTTTGGAGACTGTTGTTTGATCAACGCCTAATGCTGCTGCAAGTTGTTCCTGCGTTTGACACGAATCCTGCTCGAGCAATGCTGTCAATTCTTCGTCTTGAAATTTTTTTGGCTGTCCAGCTCGCTCTTGGTCTGCCAAGCCGAAATCACCACTTCTAAACCGTGCAAACCACTTCTGACACGTTCGCTCAGCTAGAGCATGGTCACCATACACTTCCACCAAAATACGATGACTTTCAGTCGCACTTTTCTGCATGTTAAAGTAATGCAGCAGGGCACCCCGCAAAAACACTTTATCAGGCACAAATTGCGTCATGTTCACTTAACTACAAACTGGTGTTGTTGACGCTTTAATCCACTGCCCTATACTACGAACGATACGCGATGACAGGGGTTTGCAACACATGTGTGGATACACGGAACTGTGGGACGCTCCGTTCGTTGCGCCATCTCTTGTCCACCCGCACGAATTAATTCCTAGACCAAATAATTCTAAGTGTCCGTGATTGATATTTAGAGTGATAATGTACTTTGATAGTTACATTGCATTTACTAGTTTCTATTACATACATACAGTAGCGGCGATTGGACGTTAAAAGTGGGGGAGCTAGACATGATCTGAATATTTGTATATCAATGTTAGTTTTCCTGATTGTTTCTAACACTTTGTTTGACAAAAGGTTGTCTAATTAATAGGATAGTATTTTTTCAGTTAAAATACCGTATATTATATTTCAAGTAAGTTGACAAGAGAAACGCAAGTAGGTTTGTACTCTTACACAACGAAGATCGAAGAAGAGATTTGATTCCTTGCTCATGAGCATCTTAAAATTCTGTCTGGAAGATTGTGTAATTCAGCCAGTGGCCAGTTAGTCAGTGGCCACCGGTCACTATTTGGTACCAAAATGTTCACTATTCTCTTAGGTATTGATCAACATCAATATAATCTCTCTCTGATTTACCATTCCCAAGATATTGGCCAAAAAAATCCGATTTCGGGAGACTTAAGAAGCCATATCTCGGGAACTGTAAATCATAGAGAGATGGTATTGGTGTTGATCAATACCTAAGAGGATGGTGAACATTTTGGCACAGTTTAACCATGTTAATCCGAATATTTGTTTGCTCGAGCTGTTCGGATTATAAAAAAAAATTCGGATTACTAAGGAATGGTAAAAAAACACTTGAAACAAGCTTAAAATACGTACATATATTTACTGACAGAAGTTATCATTGCTCATCATTTCTCTGGAAAAAAAAACTACCCTTCTCTGCAATAATGTCGCCACTTAGCATGTTATTTTTGGCCCTCTGCTACACTATCCATATATGTAAAGTGCTTGTTCAACATCTATATTTTTAGCCGTTGTCAAAGTTTGTCGCTTTCCCGGTCCACATTCCTTACGAGAACAATGAGAGATTATCTTATCTCTCTTACTTTTAATGTCACACATTGTCGAGTTTTGCAACACCGTATTCTGAAGCAAGTTTTCCTAAAGTTTCTCCATTATCCAGTCGTTTGATAATCCTGCACCTGTCTTCTGAAGTTAGAGTAACATGTTTCCTTTTCGACGGCAGGCAACGCACGCCTGATCGCACGCAATTATAGAGCGTATTGCACAACAATTTGTTTACATTGTTTATGGTTGCCTCGTGACACGAAAATCTAAAAATGCAGTACATACTAGAGACGACGATTCAAAGCCGTTCGGAGTAGGTGCGTGCGGATTAAAGAGTTTTTACTGTGCTATATAGTAACCGGTGGCCACTGGCCAACTGGACACCGTTCCCCAGATATTGGCCAAAGAGTTCCGATTTCAGGAGATTTAAGGAGCCATAGATATTTCGGGAACCGTAAGTGATAAAGAGATATTAGGTTGATCAATACTTAAGAAGATGGTGAACATTTTGTTAACATATAGTAACTTGTGGCCACTGGTTATATCTGCATTCTCAATATATATACGGTGATAAAAAGTGACAGCTCAATATAGCTAATTTAACAAATCGTCTAATACGCAGGTTCCAAACATATAAGTGTATTATCTATTGAATTTAATCAAATACATTTAATATACAATTTCATATAAATTCTTTTTAAGTTCGTTCTGCCAATGCTCTTCAACTGTTTCTTTCTTGATTTCTGTTCAAAGAAAAAAGCCAACGAAAAGGGCTTTACTGCGTCTGCAAAAACAGCATTATTGTCTCTCTTAGTAATAATAATAATAAAAAAAACTTCTTTCACCACGAATTTGTAACTGCGGAATACCATAAAGGCTGTAGGCAAAATAATGGAAAAGGAAGAAGTTGATTCTTATTACTCTCTTTTTAATCAATATTCCTTACTATTAGAAAGAAGAAAAGACATTTTAGGATCTGCCGATTTTTGTGCAATTAAAGAATAACTTGTGAAAAACTTTTTTTGTTCTGCGAAATGTTCTCTCAATTAGTTTCAAAGCGGCTGACTAACATATCGAGTTCTTGTAGGAATAAATGAAAGTACTCTGGAATTATTGCGCTCCAAAAGATTATATTTTGGGCCATTTTCTGTGGTAATTAAAACGCAATTCCTGTAGCGTTCTTAACTCCACGGGAAGACAAATAACCAATACGTACCCACACCACGACAAATATTATATGGCACCATTTTTTTCTATGAACCAGTAATACGTACAAAAACTTTCCATTTCCAAATAAAACTAAGGACCACTTCAAAAAGTGGGGGGCAACTGCCCCCCTCCTTCCCACCTAATCGCCGTCCTTGTATACATATAATGCAAACTGATACTACCGTTACAAAGTTTTATTGTTTAAAGAATTATGCGTGGTGAACAAGGTGTTGCTGTGTATACCATAAAAAAATAAGAGAGTTATTTAAGCGAAGCCGAAAACGATAGAACTATGTATTAACTTTAGAACCAATTGTTTTTAACCAGTAAATAGGAGAAAATAATGACAAAGTGAGCGTCTTGTGGGTTTCTTCCATAGCATTTTCTTCTGAATCGAAACCTCTGTCTCGTTTGAGATTCAAATGACGGGTCTGCTATCCTGACCATGGGCGCCAGAAGGGGGAGGGCAGGGTGGAGCCCGGTCCCCCTGGCTCACGAAAATTTATACGTAATATAGCAAACTACGTATATTAAATACCAGACTAATATAGTAACCATGAAATGATCCCTCCCTAGAAAATTTTCTTCGGGCGCCCATGATCCTGACTGAGGACATTTGGCTTTTCTTCACCAGTATTTTATCGAGGGACTAAAACCGTCAGTTGAGTACGAGTAGTGCAAATCAAAGGCGTACACATGCATAAAGAAATCGACTGGACAATTGATAATAATTTAGATCAATTTTAAGTCTAAAAAAGAAATCGATGAAATATAAGTGTCACTGTTAAGAGTAAACAAATTGAAAATTGTTCGGAAAATGTATCGGTAAATATCAATGTCCATCTGCTGATACCAATACGCCCAAAAATGGCCAATATCACCGATACTGATATATCGGTACATCCCTATTATTTACCTCCCGCTACCTTACGATACATATTTCAAAAAATCCCTTCTTATCCTGTACTTTTATGACAGAAGGAATTTACTTTTCAAATTTCACATTTCTGTTTATAACAGTACGAGGGAGGTTCAATAATTATTGTCCCCGGCATATTTAAAATACTTGAGCTGGGATGGCTGATGGGGTATATTGTAGTCTAATGTCTTAGATGCCTATATGCTAAATTTCAGAACCATAGCTGCTATATTAATATTCTTTTTTGTCGTTTCAGGTGTGAGAGATGGCACTTAGCTTGAAAAATGGAGAAAACCGAACAACGAGCTGTTATCAAGTATCTCCAGAAAAAGGGGTTAAGCCCAAAGGAGATTCATGAGGATATGATCAGTGTGTTGGGTGATGCAGCTCCTTCCTACCAGGTTTTAAAGAACTGGTGCCACGACTTTCGTTGCGGCAGGGGAAGCTGTGAACAGGCCCCTGGTGCTGGTCCTCCAACAACAGCATGCACCCCAGAAAACATTGATGCTGTGCATGATACAATTATAGCAGACAGACGAATCACGGTGCAACAGTTAGCAGACATCATGCACATCTCTGTAGGCTCAGTGGAAGCCATTGTGCATGAACATTTGGGATTCAGAAAGGTGTCAGCGCGATGGGTACTCAAAGTGTTATCTCGTGAAAATCAGAAAGACAGAGTTCGATGTTCAAAGGCTGGTTTGGAGGTTATGGGGGCAGACTTGAAACAGTTCTGTTACAGATTTGTGACAGTGGATAAGACATGGCTCCACCACTATGATCCCGAGTCCAAACCACAGAGCATGGAGTGGCGGCGGCACAGCAGTTCGCCTCCCCCACGCAAGTTCAAGGTGCAAGCATCAGCACGCAAGGTTATGGCCACAATTTTTTGAGATGCAAAGGATGTGCTCCTTATTGACTACCTGGAGGTTAGACACACTATCACGGGGGCTTATTATGCAGCCCTAATCCCTAAGTTACGCGAAGCAAGCAAGAAAAAACGACGCGGGATGTCGCAGCGAACAGTGCTGTTCCACCAAGATAATGCTCCGGCCCACAAAAGCCATCTTACTGGTGCCGCAATCCATGCTGTTGGAACATTCTCCCTACTCACCTGACCTCGTCCCTAATGACTTTCATTTGTTCTCAAAGTTGAAGGAGCACCTCAAGGGGAAGAAGTTTCACTCGAATGCATCTGTTATTGAAGCTGTGGAGGAATGTCTCACGGCTCAGCCAGAGACTTTCTTTGAAGCTGGCATAGTGGTTTTACAGCATAAGTGGAAGAAGTGCATTACTATGAAAGGAAACTTTCTGGAAAAATAATACTGCTTATAGGTCAGGGACAATAATTATTGAACCACCGTCGTACAACCTAGATATTGATGAGTGAGTGGGTCTCTTTTATATAACAGTGCAAATACACTTTTAACGAAACTAGTTATTTAGACATTGACTATGAAAAAAAGAAATATTTCATTTGTGTATTAATATTAAATTATCCATAATACCTTTCATTTTCATTCTGTTTCTTTTCCATCAGCGTTAAAAGTTACTGAATGCAAATGATATATTTTTAGTCTGTTGTTCTCCTTTCTTTCTGCTCAAAATAGTTTGTGCTTCGGCAAATAGCCGCTATATTATGACTTGTATTTTTCGGTGTAAAACGCACTCCGTGAAACTAGCGCTTCTCTACGGTGAGCCAGAAAAGTAATGCAATATCCCGCATCTTTTAAACTCTATGCTTCACTGTCGCTCTTGTCTACCGAAAGTTGCCAGAGATTAGCCTTAGCTTCATCTGCCAACGTCGCTTCGTTTCGAATTTGTGTATTGCTCGGGATAGTTTCTTCTACTGGGAGCGATAAGAAAGTGCCCGTATTTCCACCTTTTCGTGTAGTTGGAAGCTTATACTTGAAAAGCTACTATTGCTTGCCTCATGTTTATGCATACATTATAATATAAATTATATATTGATAAAATAGAGTGCATAAATGTTGAAAAGCATTATTTGGCGTTTAACGTATAAATATTTGGATAAGCTTAGTCTTATAGCCTTAATGAACTTACGTCCTTATTTTCATGTAATTTTTATGTAATATTCCAGAAACTGATCGTTTCTTGAGGATGATAAGTGTTGGGGAAAATGTGTAGACTATATTTCATATAAAATTTTTGCTCTTCCAAACTGGTTCAGTTAACTTTCTCACAAAAATTAACTGTTTCCGATAAATTAGCCAAAAATCAAAACGCAAAACATCGTGAGAGACAGTTGATAGAGCTTATTGTGCACAACAAAGTGATAGGGACAATAGAGAAAAACTAATTTCTTTGTAAACTAGAAAAGTTGATGCTATCTGAGAACCATGCCACTTCTTGAGGTGAAAGTGGTACTCAAATATACCCTCAGTAATCTCTTCATTATGATATAAGAAGACACACATCCTAAATTTATTATCAATTCTTAACTATCATTTCCGTATGACTCAAATATTGTTCAAAGATAAGATATATCACACGATAGGTCACATCGAGCTGAACAAAATAATTCTCATACATAGTTTTCGAGAAAATCGAACTTTTATTTCGCTGAAAAGTGGAGAGGAATTAATTTTGCCACTTTTAACACTGATGGAAAATATCCTTTCTCAAGAGATAGGTTTACTAAATAACAGAGATGATTTACAATGAAAGGAAAACAAAATTTATTAACAGTCACTGGAACTTCATCAAAACCTGAAGATCCCGAATTAGACATCCTACTCAATATTTTCCATAACTCCTCTACTGTCGCTAGAATTAAAAAGAAAGTATGTGAGCACGTTGAAATTTTCATCGAACTATCTGCTATCCGCTGAAAAGTATGTTGTTTGGTGCCAGTAATAATTTAGTCTATTTTTGCTGGAAAAAATCGTTATTTATTTATGTACTATAAATGCATTAAAATACAGTATTAACCAACAGATTACATCTAATGTTATATGGACTGTATGACTGTTGTGGACGCGGACTGGGTAGCGTAGTTGTTAATGCATCAGTACTATACGCCGAAGATCTCGAATTCGAGTTCTGATCCAGTCATGCACTTTTTCACTCTATGTATTATTAAATTCGCATCCTCAGAGGGCCGCGGTGGCTCAGTGGTAGAGCGTTCATCTCTGGTGCGTGGTTTCCCTGGTTCATTTCATTTCATTTATTTGCCTGCTTCATTAGTGTACAAAACACGAGAAATTTTCATGTAAGCATTACAGTTGTCAGAAAAAAAATACATACAATATTGTCAAGTACCAGAAGTATACACCATGCATCTTTCTAACATACAAAACCACATAATAGGATATATTAAGTATAAAAACATGACAATTTACATCGTGATTAGGTAACTATTTGTACTACACCAGGCATGTACTCACGAGTATCTGTTACCAACTCTTTACTTAATAAATCATTTAAATATTCTTTAATGGTGTAATAGCACTTTTCAGCGAGTAGATTATATAACGTCTTACCAAGAATGGAGACATTGGTCATATTTTTCAAGTATATAGGAAGTTTATTATACAATCTGACACAATTCATGTACACGGTTTTGCTTATATTAGCATATTTTTGATGCATCACAATATGTCATTACCTTGTCTTGTATTATGGCTATGAACATTTTTGTTAAAGATAAAAAGATGCTTGTTTTTCACAGTAAAAAGAATAGATTTATAGCTGTATAAGCTGGGGAGTGTTAAAATTTTTGCATCTATGAAAACCTTTTTACATGTCGATTTTGTGGGTAATCCAAAAATTATTCTATTCGCTTTCTTTTGCAATCGGAAAGTGCGTAAACTATTTTCAGCAGATCCCCAGTGTATTTTGCCGAAGTTAATTAATCAATTAAACTTGGCGTAGTAAAAGCTAAGAAGTGCTTCTCTCGACACAGTACCTTGAAGTTTGTATAAGGCAAAACACACGCTACTTAGTTTCTTGTTTAAAGTGGAGATATGAGCAGACCATGAAAGATCGTCACTTATGATTACTCCTAAAAGCTTTGTCATGCAAGAATATTGGAGCAAGTTAAAAGATATTTTTATTCTAGGTGATATACGCGGTTTTCCTGGAAAATGAAAATGTAAGGGAATAAATTTATCATGATTTATAATTAACCTATTCGCAGTTAACCACTTTACTAATTTGTCCATAAAAATGTCAGATTTCCTCTCAACTTCTATTGATTTTCCTGATATAATCATACTGATATCATCAGCATATAGAATACATTTTGCTGGATACATATATTCTAACAAGTCATTTATATATATATATATATATATATATTCAAAATGGAACCTTGAGTAACACCTCTGATTACAGTTGATAAAGACGAACAAGTTTTTTGAAACCCATCTGCAGCTAACTTAATTTTGATATTTGTACCGCTTGTTGTCTACTGGATAAATAAGAGAGAAACCAGTTGTGAGCTACTCCTCTAATACCATAAGCATACAACTTGCTTAAAAGAATAGCATGATCAATTGTATCAAAAGCTTTGGATAAGTCGATGAATAGGCCAACAATATACTGTTTTTTAATTCAAGAGCTATATTGGATATGTAATCAAACAAAGCTGTTTCAATACTTTTCTTATTTTGGAAGCCATGCTGTGATGGTGGTAGTAAGTTACATGACTTCAAAAAATTGCAGAGTCGTGACTTCATCGCATATTCAAAAATATTTGAAAACGTGGAAAGAATGGAGACTGGGTGATAATTTCTTACATCATGCATACTGCCCTTTTTATGGAGAGGAATTACTTTTGCCATTTTTAACACTGATGGAAAATATCCTTTCTCAAGAGATAGGTTTACTAAGTAACAGAGATGATTTACAATGAAAGGAAAACAACATTTAATAACAGTCGCTGGAACTTAATCGAAACCTGAAGATCCAGAATTAGACTCCTACTCAATATTTTCCATAACTCCTCTACTGTCGCTGGAATTAAAAAGAGTGTGTGAGCGCATTGGAATTTTCATCGAGTCATCATAACTCGCTTGTATGGGGTTAGGTACTGGTACAGTATCTAGGAAATAATTCTTGAAGACATCTGCTATCCGCTTAGGTTCTTTAATAATTTCGTCCCCAATTTTAACATACTCAAAGTCGCTCTTTTTTTGTTTGTTACACCGTTTAAGATTTTCCATAGTTTTAGCTTTATTAGTAGAATTAAGTATAGTGGAGCTATTTGATAGTAATTTAGCTGTTTTAATTACTCTTATGTATATTTTCCTGTACTTAAAAATATAATTTCGAAACCTGTAAGGAAGTGATGTATTTATTTTAAGTAATCTATTATATCTAAATAGGTTACTTTTAGAAATTTTAATACCTTTAGTTAACCACGATTTAGTGGACGACATCCGGTCATTGCAGCTCACGTCAAGTGGACTTTGTGATGGACAAACACAGTGTGCTTGAGTTTTCTCGGGATTCTTCCGTTTCCTTCTATTTTATTCATTCCACCAATTCATTTATTTCTCATCATCACTGTCTCCTTATCCTATTTGGCATAATCATGGGACGTAAAACTGAAAGATTTCATTTCGCACCTACAGAGGATTTCGTTGTAAAAATAACTTCTAAATCGATTGTTTCTTTCTTTCATTAATACATCTAATGTTGTTTGCCTTCCTAACGATGACACGTACTCGTTAACGCACATACTACATGTAATTAATTATATCCAGAGCACAATACATTCTGTCAAGAAAGTATCAGGAATATGTCAATAGAACACAAAATATGCATTATTCATCCAAATTTATTGTATCGCCCCTCCCGAATTCAAAGTAGGCCCCTTCCGAAATAATACACTTATGCCGACGAATAATCTAATCATCAAAACATTTTTGAAACGCATTTTCCGTAATCAACTTCAGTACTCGCCGCAAATTCCCTTTGATGTCTTCTATCGACTGAAAACGGGTGCTTCGAAGTGGTAATTTGAGTTTTGGAAAAGGAAAAAAGTCGGCCAGAGCCAGATCAGGGGAATATGGTGGTTGTTCGATGCAATTTGTTGAGTTTTTGGCCAGAAATTCGTTCACAATGTGCGTTATGGTGGTGCAAAATCCATGAATTTTCTTTCCACAAATCAGGTCGTTTTCGACGTATTTGCGCTCTCAAACGCCACATAACGCTTAGGTAAGCGTTATTTTACTGTCCCACTTTCTGACAAGAATTCCGATTGCACAACACCGCGATAATAAATAAATAAATAAAAACTGTCAGTATCACCTTCACTTTTGATCGACTTTGACGTGGTTTTCGGTTTCGGCTCAGTTGCAAGGCGCCATTCCGAAGCTTGTTGACTGATTTACATGTCAAACTCGTACACCTATGTTTCATCACCAGTTACAATGCATTTTATGAATGTTGGGTCGGAATTGACTCGTTCTAGCATGTCTTCAGCAATCCTTACGTGATTGAGTTTTTGCAGAAAATTTAGGTCTTTTGGCACTAGTCGGGCGGCAACACATTTCATACCCAAACAATCGTTTAAAATAGTACGAATTGATTCCTGAGACACACAGATTTCAGCTGCTATTTCTCTCAGACTTAAACGACAATTTTCAGTCACCATTTCCTTTACTTTAGTAATGGTAAGTTCAGTTGAAGAGTTGATGGTCGACCAGAGCGAGGTAAATCTTGGACTTCCTGTCAACCGCTTTTACATGCACTGTACCACTCATATGCACGTGTTTTTGATAAAGTTGATTCACCGTAAGTCTTATGTAACATTTTCAGTGCTTCGGCATACGCAACGCAAAATTTCAGACAGATTCTTTGTTCGATAGTTTTATCCATTGTTAAAATCGCCCATACATACTTGCGATGAACTGACAAAAATGAAGCATTGTAAACAAACTAACTGACAGATGGCGCTCAAACTCCGCGAAGAATTTCGACGCTTCCTTTCATTGGGCTTTGTTAATATGCAATTCCCAGTACTTCCTTGACAATGTATAAGCGAATTCTGATTCTACTGGACAACTTCTTTGGTTCATGTTCCGCTGAGTTTTACGACCGAGAGATACATAGTCTTCTCTAGGTGCAGTGGTGCAGTCTAATTCTCTTGCTAGTAATTAGAACTGTCCAGATACGTCTTACTTCGTGTTATTACCTTTCTCTTCGTAGGGTCAAAATACAACAAACCTTTTGGAATATGTAATACATTCTATGTAGTGGTTGATGTTTGTAGACCCAGGAATTCAATTAACTCCTTAATTTTAAGTACCCTAATATCTCTGACATATTCATGCCTCCTTTAAAAATTAGGTATTCTTTTTCGTATTACCTTTAGAAGAGTTCCAAGGAGGGAGAAGAAGTTTCATTTTTGTTTTTATATCTTTCGAGGAGCATGATTCATTTCATCAAGATATTACTAAAAGCTCTCTACAGTCTTGGAAAAGGTTTTCCCAGGAAGGAATTGAGTGAATTGATAAGTCAATGAAATGTCAAATGTTTAGCTTCATTAGAAACCTAAAAAAAGCATTCTTGCTAAGTCCTTCCTCTAATAATATAACAATGTTCCAACTTCCCATAGATAATAATGGTTACGAATATTAATAAACGAATGTTTTTACGCAAAACTAGAAATGCAATACTATTCCCTAACATACAAGAGCTCGATATTTTTAAGCGGGAACACTAATTACAGTTCTGAACAACAGATGGCAGCGAAACAAATCCCATTTGAATTAAAGTTTTCGTACAACAAACTACACTAGAATGTTCATTGCAATAGGGTTGTCGAAATCATAAATAATTACTTCTAATGCACACAAACAGCTTGTCTCACGTACACCTAACAGAGACGTTGCCACTGTTATGCCAAATTTTCTCGAAATGTTTTTGGATTTTTTCTGCTGCAAGCGGCGCACCGCAACTTATTAACTTGAAAGGGCCCTTTATTAGTTATTTTGTCTCGTGTGTGCAAGTGATAGCAGGAGTTTCAGTACCGTGAGGAAGTGCAAAGTGCTTGTGTGTAGACTGAAGAAGTTCGACAGTGTTGTAATAGAATGCCGTTTCAATACACCCACGCTGAATATGCAGATATGACGAATTTTGTGATGTTAATACCAAAGGTGCGGTGGAAGAATACCAGCGAAGATTTCCTCGCCGGAGAGTCCCTACTGCACGGGTTTTTACACACGTGTATACTAAACTGCGGGAAACTAGCGAGCTTCCCAGCGTAAAGCTAACATCTGAACGAGCCTCAAAATACACTCCTCAACAAGAAGAGAACGTTATTCAGGCTGTACAGCGAAGTCTAACCGCCAGCATTAGGCGACTTTCTAATCAACCAGAAATTGTATGTACGTACATACATGATGTACTGCGAGGAGAAGAGCTTTGTCCGTTCCATGTCCAAAGAGTGCAACACCTCCATCCAGGACACACTGAACTATGTGTTGGTTTCTCCCAATGGATACAGGAGCATCGTAATGTTTTGCCATTCATCTTGTTCACCGAAGAGGCCACTTTTACCAGGAATGGGATAAACAACACTTGCAACTGGCATCGTTGGAGTGATACAAATCCTAGGGCAACCACAATAAGACAATATCAGGAACGATTTTCTGTAAATGTTTGGGCAGGGATTATCTGTGATCAGATCATTGGTCCTTTTTTTCTGCCCAAACGTTTAACCGGCGAATATTATTTGCATTTCCTGCGCCATGCATTACCAGTACTACTGGAAGATGTGACTCTTCAAACTACGCCGTCCATATACTTCCAGCACAACCTGATCTTTGGTATACAGTATCATTTTTGCCTAATCAGATACTGTTCCTCTAACGACAGTGTTTCCACTCAAGAACAATGCAAAATTGTTTAAAAAGGGAATTTTATAGGGAAATTCGAAAAATTTCCCTCAATTACTTCCGTCTTGTATGCAGTACTGGGATAATCAGTATACCATCTGCAAGCCTGTTTTATTAGCTCTCAAATGAGGTATAATATGTAACATAACCCCAACTACAGGGTGTGCTAGAATGTTTCAAACGAAAATCGGCAAGTGCAAGAGGCAAACAAGTTACCCCCACCCCTATATCCGGAGCGAGGGGGAATAGACCCTATGTTCACATAAGAATATTTGCTTAGAATGACCTCCCCTATCACCTTCCGAAATCTTTGACATTCCTCACCGGACACCCTGTATATATAGATGGGGGGAACTGGTAGTTGACAGTTATTTGCAAGTATGGTGTTTTGTGGATCAGTAATAGGACGAATTCACTCTGTTTTTGTAAATATATATGTAACAGAAACATTTATAACTACTTTCTTACTTACTGGTCGGCGCTACAGCCCTTGAAAAGCTTTGGCTTCCCTAACCACTCTCCTTCATTCTTCTCGGTTTTCTTCTTTTCTTCTCCAGCCTCTGACTCCTAATTTCCTTATATCCTCTTCTAGGTCGTCTATCAATCTTTTTCTGGGTCTGCCTCTTTTCTTTCGCCCGTCTGGTTTCCCTATAGTTTTCTGGGTTTGTTTAAGGTTCTAATGTGGCATGTGGCTAGTAATATGTTCTTTTTTCTTTTCATTATCCTCTTCCTCTGCCGTTCCGATTCCCGATTTTCATTCCAATTCCGAGGCTGGAATAGAGTATTCACAAAAATCTTCTCTTAACGATGTAAGGTTGTTAATCTTACGCTCAACCCCAAACCTGGAGGTCCTGGATTTTCTGTCAGGGTTTTCTCCCTTATTCGTATTGTCCGCGACTGCTTATTCGTCTGGTCATTCCTGTTTATTTCACAGCCAACCTCCATATCTGAGGGTATTTCTACTATCCGCAACCCGTGGACACTCCCGGTCGCATCCGGCATGTGTGGACCTTTTTAGCCCCGGGAAATATTTATAGCTACTTTCGCCTAAACGTTTCATCGTATAGGAAGAGAAAACAAGAAGAAAAAGAACAGAGAAAAAGGAGGAGGCATCCAGGTGAGCTCCAAGTTTTAACGCAGGGTCGCATGATCACGTGATAATGTTACCAGGCTGAAAGTCAATGGAATTTACTGGAAGAAGATAAGAGACTGTCGGCTTGTTAGGATACATTTATAGGAACCTTCAGCTTGTTAAGCCTCCCGTATTATAGTTGTCCACCTATCGCCAACAGGAGGAGGTACAGTCAAATTTTGTCAGTCTTTCGGCAGAAGCTTTCAGGTCAATGAGTTCTGAAGTAACGGTAGGTGGTCTAATGAGAGAAGAAATCAATGTAAAACTACGGCAAGGAGAAACATAAGCCCTCCCGTTGGACTAGTAGCTAGCACGTGAGCCTGTGGTTCACGGGGTCCTGGGTTCGATTCCCGGTGGGAGAGTACAAAAAATTAATTTCATAATAATTCATTTTCATTAATCATCCATCTTCTAAATGATATATCTGTGGTACGTTAAACTAAAATTTCATTTCATTTCAGAAAAAACATAGAACGTGAAACATTTAATACGAGATCGAAACGTATGTGGCAAAGTTCAAATACTTTGTACAGCATGAACTTTACATTCATAATAACTTATGTCGAGGAAGCATAAATGATGATTGAAAGAGAGTGAGGCAGAACCGAGGCTATTAGAATGGGATTCCTAAGAAGCGTTTTTGGAAAGTGAAGAGAGAATACATCAAATGGGAAATTAATTTATGGGTCAATCCATAGCAAGTGGTCCAGAGGTGGTTGCTCGACCATCTCCGAAAATTATAAAACTTCGAGTGTGACGAATCTTGTGTATGAGAAGGTCAATAACATCATTCACGTTTTCGTATGTACAAGTGTTTCTGGATGGCAGCCATCTTTGTTGTCGGTGGTATGTCGTTTTTTGCATTTGCAAGCGTTTACGAAAAGTACAGTTGCTCAGGACGTACGTACCAGACAGACTTCAAACAAAAAACGAATATAAAACGAAACTCCAAACGAGGAGAAACTGAGATACACGGGGAATATATACTCTTGCTTCGGGGAGATGAGAACTGATGGAATAACGGGGAGATGAGAACTGATGGAATGTGTCACCTGTTACACCAATATGATTCTATATGTATTCTTTAAAAGTGAATACCTAGCTGAACGTCCTGAACGTTTCGTAACTCCCAAGGAGTTCGCCTTCGATCTTGATGGTGCGAACGTTTGTGATCACTGTGGCGCGTTATTTTTCATTTGGTGTTCATGGTGCAAGTTAATGGTTTGTTTTGAATATTTCGTGAATGTTGACGATGTCCATTTTGTGAAGTGTAATACATACATCCCATAGAAGGTTGATCTCTGCACGTCCTGGACACGTATTTTCTGTCGCCATCCTCATGCACATGGTGAGTCATTAGCAGCTAATATTTTTCCTGTTATCATTGTCCACACTATAATTTCAGATGAGCCTTACTAGAGATTGCGCTTGCCACCTCGCACTCAAGAGGTTCCTTGTCAGACCTGATAAGTTGATAGAAGGTGGAATTTGTAGTGATGAATCTGATTTTTCATTTTTTTAAAAAGGAACTTCTTCTCTGAACATTGATTTTGGATATATTATTTTTAATTTTGTGTGAAATTTAAAGTACTTATAATGTCATTTTGAATATTACACGGATAAACACACCAATCTGCGAGGCAGTATACGTATGATAGTTCTTTTCAGAAAAGAAAAGAAAAGAAAAGAAGAAAATACGATTGAGAATGTGTTGAGTAGTCTCACATATCATGTTTGATAACAAGGAGAACAAGTTGGTAGGTTAAGTTTCAAAAAAATACATCAGGCACGAAGAAAGTTTCGAATATATGATAAAATCAATAAGGTAAGATTTATCTTTTCATAAATTCTTTAGTTTGCTTTCTGTTTGTCCTAAAATTAAATTTCGTATGAATCCATTCTTTTTACATCACTTATATATCTTTTTCTTTATTTTATTTTATTATTGTATAATCACGCAGTGATATTTAACTTACAGGGTTTTTTGTTAGTACGTCCGTCCTTCCGTTACGCCCACGATGACTCTTGAACGAATAAGAATTTTTTAACTTTGTTTCGTGCAATAAATAGCCAGAGCATCATTCACCTCTACCAAGGTCGTTAAGGGAGTCAATCCGTTAACCTGTTAACGGATAACGGCAACTATCTATAGCCCATATATATATATATAAGCGAATATTTTCATAGTCTTTTGCAACAGATAGCTAGAGCGATTATCTCGGCCAAGTCCATTAATGGAATCAATCCCGTAACATTAACAGATAACAGCGACTTTAACGGTGGCTGTCTATACCGCATGTTCCATACATGTAAGCGGATTTATTTATTTACTTATTTTTGCAACAGATAGCTAGAGCAAATACCTCAACTGAGTTCTATAGCCGATATCCCAATTGAGTCAATCAGTTAACATATCAACGGATAACGTCGAATGGTGGTTATCTGTAGCTCGTATCCATATATATAGCGAATTTTCGAATTCTGCTTTTTGCAGCAGATAGCAGTTCGGCGATTATTTCGGCCGAGTTTGTTATTGGAATCGGATAATGACGACTTTAATGATGGCTAGGTATATCCCATACATGTAAGCGAGTGCTGTGATTGTTTTTTTGCAACATGTAGCTAGAACAAATACCTCGACCGACTTCGTTAATGGAGTCAATCTATTAACATATTAACGGATAATGGGGACTTCAACAGTGGCTATCTATAGCCTATATCCCATACATGTATGCGAATTTTTTAATTCTGCTTTTGCAAGAAATAGCTGGAGCAAATACTTTGACCGACCTTGTTAGAGGAGTCAGTCCGTTAAGATATCAACAGATAACGTTAACTATCTATAGCTCATGTTTTATTTATGTAAGCTAATTTTTGGCTGCTGCTTTTTACATTGTCTTGGCCGAGTTCGTTAATGGAGTCAATCCATTGATGTACAAATGGATAACGACAGTTTTAACGGTTGCTATCTATGTCCCATACATGTAAGGATTTTTTTCATTTTTTGCAACAGACAACAAGATCAAATATCTCGACCGAATTTGTTATTGAAGTGAATCCGTTATTGGAGTGAATTGATAACTGCAGCTTTAACTGTGCTTATCTATAGCCCATAACTCATACATACATATTTTTAATTCTGTTTCTGCAATAAATAGAAAGTGGAGTTCAATAGTGGAGTCAATTCATTAATATATTAACGGACAACAGTGAGTTTAACAGTAACTATCTATAGCCTATATGCAATACATATAAGCAAATTTTTGAATTCTGCTTTTTTTTATATAAGAGACAGCTAGAGCGATTATCTACCAAGTTCGTTAATGAAGTCAACCCATTAACATGTTAACGGATAACGGCAACTTTAACGGTGGCTATTCACATCCCGTACATATATTTCGCGTGATCCTCTCTACTGTCGTTACCAGACTTAATTTTTGGGGGGCTTGGGTGGATAACAATGTTAATTCTCTCTAATCCTAAGTTTTCATTTAATGATGTTATTTTAAATGATCCAGTTAGTGACGTTGATACACTCTTTGGTATCTAAGATAAGTATGTTGAAAAACGCAGTCATTCCCATTTAAAACTTTTCGTAACGCCATTCATTAAGGTTTTAAAGTAGTACTTTGCTTTAGGAAATGTTAAACAGATAAAACATTTTTCATAGTCATTTCCTAGACACTATAAGGACCGAGAAATTGTTTAGAGAAAGTACAAAAGAAAACACTATATTCGTATTTGGAATTAGACACAAGTAAAATAAAATAGTCATTTATATGCAGCAGTGTAAGATCTAGAATTTCTAAAATTGACTCCTAATATAAAAGCATTCTAAGAACAGTAGCCAAATGGGCGAAAATCCAAATTCACTCCATATTCTCCACCATTTGTGTGTGTGTGTGTAAAATGGCTGATAAATATCTCTGTGCCGTACAAAATGTCTAATGTTCTTACTGCTTTCATTGTGAACAAATTATGCAACAGAATATACCAAATTATCAAAACTTTATTTTACATAACAAAATTTGAATTGGTGTTCTTCTGTACTGAATAATTTCACTCAAGAACTGAAAAAAAGACGACTTTCTAAAATTTAAAATATGTCCTACTTTGTCATCCTTCCCTAAATATTCCGAAATATTCTTAGCCTTGTCCAATTACAAGAGTTAAGATAACTATAACGATAAACATGAAATTTCTGTAGGAGCATACGAAAATTAGTAGTCCAAGAGAAGCTAATTTTTGTCAAGTTATTAGGATAATACAGTCGGGCCAGAACATGGCTTCTATTACCGTACGAGCACATGTGGATTCAAGAAATCTTACGGCGACATAATTATAGGAACTAACGCTACCGATAAGCGTCGGCATGGACTCATTCCGAAAAGGAATATTGCAACTCACAACATCACAAAACCACCGTCGTGTTTCACGGTTGGGTAGAATACAACCACAATTCGATTTATTTACTTATTTACAGATTTATCGTAGTATATACTCATCTATAAGATTGTTGTTACTTTCTACAATGATTATTTATTCAGTGATTACACAGTGTTTTCGATCATTTAAATGCACAATATTTCAAAATAGTTATTTGCTTTAACAGCAATTCAATACACTTCTATATTATATGGCATCCTGTTGAATTATATATTAACAGTTACTTGTAAACAAATCCATAGTAACGAAAACTATTACCATAGTAACCGGTTATTATCCTAATGACGAGTAAACAAACATTTTCATCTAGCGACAGAAAAATAAAACATTTACAAATCAAGATTATTCATGCCATTTTTATAACATTTCTTCTTCTGCTTCTAATCTGTAGTTAGTGCTAGATAAAATAATATTTTTGCCCTGCGTATTAAGTAAGATAAAAGAAGTAAATACATATTATCGTTGTGTAATGGCTCCCGAACTACGTGATGACTTAAATTGTTTACAATTTAAGCAAGAATCTTGGGACCGTAGTATAATTTTCATAACTTATATGTGGTTCCCTTAGTTTTTTGAGTTGCCCTCGTATATAATAAAATTACAATTCATTCATTAATACATTGTACAGGGTGAGCACAGAAAGAGTCCCAGGTTTCAAATTAGTGTAAATTTAATATGCGAAGGAATATTTTGATGAAATTTTGAACAGTGATACATAAACTCAAAAAGTTTTTGTAGCAATAATTGAAATCACAAACACTTGATGTGCGCGCCACCTGTAACGCGGGAAATATCGAGGCGGTAATCTAGCTCCAACCACACGTTGTGAAGCATAACCGGTGTGATGGAGTTGACAGCATCACTGATTCGTTCTTGGAGATCGTTCAGACGTGCGTGTAGTGGAGGCGCATACACTTTGTCCTTCACAAATCCCCACAGAAAGAAGTCACAAACAGTGAAATCAGGTGATCTTGGAGGCCACTTGCAAAGAACTTGATCATTGACTCCAGAGCGCCTTATCCATCGATTTGTGAGGTTCTCGTTTAGAAACCTGCGTACAGCACGATTCCAGTGTGGCGGCGCTCCATCTTGTTGTAGAACGAAGTCGTCTAGCTCTGCATTACTAAGTTGCGGAATCAACCAGTTACGTAGCAATGCTAAGTAACACTCACCTGTAATTTTTTGTTCCTGAAAGAAGAACGGACCGTGCACCCGACGCTCTGATACATTGATTTTCGGTGAGTCCCGTTCCACATTTACAGTTGCATGAGGATTCTGGGTTCCCCATATCCTTACTTTGTGTCTATTCACCTTTCCACTTAAGTGAAATGTCGCCTCATCGCTGAAAATGATCTTCGTCAGAAAGTTTTTGTCGTCCTCCATGAAATTTTGCATAGTCTCACAGAACTCACGGCGCTTTACCTTGTCTTGTGGGTATAACTTCTGAACCAACTGCAGTCGGTACGGGTAACACCGCAAACGCTTGCGTAAGATCTTGCTTACTGTTGTTTGTGGCATCTGCAACTCTCTGCTAGCTTTACGTGTAGACTTCTGTGGGCTGTGTACGAAGGCTGCTCTTACGCGCTCAGAGTTTCCTCGGAGACTGGACGTCGCCCTGAATGTCCTTTTCTTTGATCACAAATGCACCCCGTCTCAATAAACGTTCTATGCCAATTCACAATGGATTTGTGTGTGGGTGGATCAGCATTAAATTGTCATTTGAATCACGCTGTACTCTCACAAAACCGCTTGTTTTTGCAAATTGTAAAACGCTTCGTTGCTGTGGGGTGAACGCCATTTTCGATGTTACTACCCTCTAGCTGCCCTGGTCAGAACTAGGATCCTGAAAAGATAGATGGGAAAATACTTTGAGTTTCCTGAGCTCTGTACAAAATTTCATGTAAATATTCAATTAAATGTTAATTGTATGGCACTTTAAAATCAGGTACTGTTTCTGTGCTCACCCTGTATTTTATATTTTATTGCAATATCGTATTACTATATTTTATTTCATAATAATTCATTACATTTCATTTTAATCAATTGTCAAGTCAGTTATTTAATTAGATCCTTAAATGAATTCTTTTTTAGTAATGGATTACATTTATTGTCGTTAGAGCGAATATAAGTTGAAATACAACACAACAATGTTCATCCGTTCGGGCGCAGATACTATAAAGTTGGAAAACGTAATTCATATGTAATGAAACAGAATAAGGTTCACAATAAATTAGAACGATAATTAAAGGAAAAGAAACAAACAATTATTAATATCACATTAAAAAACATAACGAGAAAATTATCCTACTAATAATTAATCAGAAGAATCAACATTATTTATATTAGCTTTGGATAACATCTCTTGGAGAACTAAAGTGTTATCAATTTGTAACCATTTGCTTTTCTTTGGCAAATTGATTTAGCTGGTAATCAACATGAGAGTTTAAACTATCGTCACTAGTTTCTACATTTATAATTCCATAACAATGATTTTCAGTTGCTGACTGGTTATAACCCGTCCCCCGGCAGCAGGCGTTAGGTTAAAGTATTATTTCGTGTCGCATCAATCAAATCACATTGAACCGCACACTCTTGTGTAGAGTTGGAACGAAATCCTCAATTTCTTGTTTGTCACCTATTATAAAAATTCTTGCCACCTATCCGATTCGTACTGTTACGAAGTCTGTTAACTGGATTAGGTTGATTGTATCTAATAATTTCTAAAAGCTATTACCATTAGAGTTAGATTCGGTTACATTACCGGAAATCTAGAATTCCCTTTTTCATTACTACCTCTTTGTCTTACACTAATGCTACATATAAGTATTGGACTGCTAACATTGTTGCGTACACTCCGCTATATTGCATAGTCGTCTGATTTTCAAAATTTTGTACTATTAACAACGAATGTTTAAAATTCGTGCACTGCGATGAAATTAAAATTTGCTGTAATTTGTATGGTAACAAAATTCTAATCAGGGTTGAAAAAAAACATGATTTTTTTAAAAAAATCAAAAAGAACGTTTTTTATGTTTAAAACATGTTTTTTTGTTTAAAACGTTTTAAACGTTTAAAACAAAGTACTTTGTTTTAAA